>NW_028153414.1:0-113000 GCF_964106915.1 Podarcis gaigeae
GGGCCCTGCTCTTGCCACTTACCATCTGGCCTGGGACGGGGCCTGAAGCCTCACAAGGATTGCTTGCTGCTTGCTGCCCCCTGCCTGTGAGGACTCCTCTGAGTGAGTGCCTGAGGGCCCTGCTCTTGCCACTTACCATCTGGCCTGGGGCGGGGCCTGAAGCCTCACAAGGACTGCTTGCTGCTTGCTGCCTGCTGCCCGGGAGACTCCCCTGAGTGAGTGCCTGAGGGCCCTGCTCTTGCCACTTACCATCTGGCCTGGGGCGGGGCCTGAAGCCTCACAAGGACTGCTTGCTGCTTGCTGCCTGCTGCCCAGGAGGACTCCCCTGAGTGAATGCCTGAGGGCCCTGCTCTTGCCGCTTACCATCTGGCCTGGGGCAGGGCCTGAAGCCTCACAAGGACTGCTTGCTGCTTGCTGCCTCCTGCCCAGGAGGACTCCTCTGAGTGAGTGCCTGAGGGCCCTGCTCTTGTCACTTACCATCTGGCCTGGGGCAGGGCCTGAAGCCTCACAAGGACTGCTTGCTGCTTGCTGCCTCCTGCCCATAAGGACTCCCCTGAATGAGTGCCTGAGGGCCCTGCTCCTTCCTGCCACTTACCATCTGGCCTGGGGCAGGGCCTGAAGGTTCACAAGGACTGCTTGCTGCTTGCTGCCTCCTGCCCGGGAGGACTCCTCTGAGTGAGTGCCTGAGGGCCCTGCTCCTTCCTGCCACTTACCATCTGGCCTGGGGCGGGGCCTGAAGCCTCACAAGGACTGCTTGCTGCTTGCTGCCTCCTGCCCGGGAGGACTCCTCTGAGTGAGTGCCTGAGGGCCCTGCTCTTGCCACTTACCATCTGGCCTGGGGCGGGGCCTGAAGCCTCACAAGGACTGCTTGCTGCTTGCTGCCTCCTGCCCGGGAGGACTCCTCTGCGTGAGTGCCTGAGGGCCCTGCTCCTTCCTGCCACTTACCATCTGGCCTGGGACGGGGCCTGAAGCCTCACAAGGATTGCTTGCTGCTTGCTGCCCCCTGCCTGTGAGGACTCCTCTGAGTGAGTGCCTGAGGGCCCTGCTCTTGCCACTTACCATCTGGCCTGGGGCGGGGCCTGAAGCCTCACAAGGACTGCTTGCTGCTTGCTGCCTGCTGCCCAGGAGGACTCCCCTGAGTGAGTGCCTGAGGGCCCTGCTCTTGCCGCTTACCATCTGGCCTGGGGCAGGGCCTGAAGCCTCACAAGGACTGCTTGCTGCTTGCTGCCTCCTGCCCGGGAGGACTCCTCTGAGTGAGTGCCTGAGGGCCCTGCTCTTGTCACTTACCATCTGGCCTGGGGCAGGGCCTGAAGCCTCACAAGGACTGCTTGCTGCTTGCTGCCTCCTGCCCATAAGGACTCCCCTGAATGAGTGCCTGAGGGCCCTGCTCCTTCCTGCCACTTACCATCTGGCCTGGGGCAGGGCCTGAAGCTTCACAAGGACTGCTTGCTGCTTGCTGCCTCCTGCCCGGGAGGACTCCTCTGAGTGAGTGCCTGAGGGCCCTGCTCCTTCCTGCCACTTACCATCTGGCCTGGGGCGGGGCCTGAAGCCTCACAAGGACTGCTTGCTGCTTCCTGCCTCCTGCCCGGGAGGACTCCTCTGAGTAAGTGCCTGAGGGCCCTCCTCTTGCCACTTACCATCTGGCCTGGGGCGGGGCCTGAAGCCTCACAAGGACTGCTTGCTGTTTGCTGCCTGCTGCCCGGGAGACTCCCCTGAGTGAGTGCCTGAGGGCCCTGCTCCTTCCTGTCACTTACCATCTGGCCTGGGGCGGGGCCTGAAGCCTCACAAGGACTGCTTGCTGTTTGCTGCCTGCTGCCCGGGAGACTCCCCTGAGTGAGTGCCTGAGGGCCCTGCTCCTTCCTGTCACTTACCATCTGGCCTGGGGCGGGGCCTGAAGCCTCACAAGGACTGCTTGCTGCTTGCTGCCTCCTGCCCGGGAGGACTCCTCTGAGTGAGTGCCTGAGGGCCCTACTCTTGCCACTTACCATCTGGCCTGGGGCGGGGCCTGAAGCCTCACAAGGACTGCTTGCTGCTTGCTGCCTGCTGCCCGGGAGACTCCCCTGAGTGAGTGCTTGAGGGCCCTGCTCTTGCCACTTACCATCTGGCCTGGGGCGGGGCCTGAAGCCTCACAAGGACTGCTTGCTGCTTGCTGCCTCCTGCCCGGGAGGACTCCTCTGCGTGAGTGCCTGAGGGCCCTGCTCCTTCCTGCCACTTACCATCTGGCCTGGGGCGGGGCCTGAAGCCTCACAAGGACTGCTTGCTGCTTGCTGCCCGGGAGACTCCCCTGAGTGAGTGCCTGAGGGCCCTGCTCCTTCCTGCCACTTACCATCTGGCCTGGGGCGGGGCCTGAAGCCTCACAAGGACTGCTTGCTGCTTCCTGCCTCCTGCCCAGGAGGACTCCCCTGAGTGAATGCCTGAGGGCCCTGCTCTTGCCGCTTACCATCTGGCCTGGGGCAGGGCCTGAAGCCTCACAAGGACTGCTTGCTGCTTGCTGCCTCCTGCCCGGGAGGACTCCTCTGAGTGAGTGCCTGAGGGCCCTGCTCTTGTCACTTACCATCTGGCCTGGGGCAGGGCCTGAAGCCTCACAAGGACTGCTTGCTGCTTGCTGCCTCCTGCCCATAAGGACTCCCCTGAATGAGTGCCTGAGGGCCCTGCTCCTTCCTGCCACTTACCATCTGGCCTGGAGCAGGGCCTGAAGCTTCACAAGGACTGCTTGCTGCTTGCTGCCTCCTGCCCGGGAGGACTCCTCTGAGTGAGTGCCTGAGGGCCCTGCTCCTTCCTGCCACTTACCATCTGGCCTGGGGCGGGGCCTGAAGCCTCACAAGGACTGCTTGCTGCTTGCTGCCTCCTGCCCGGGAGGACTCCTCTGAGTGAGTGCTTGAGGGCCCTGCTCTTGCCACTTACCATCTGGCCTGGGGCGGGGCCTGAAGCCTCACAAGGACTGCTTGCTGCTTGCTGCCTCCTGCCCGGGAGGACTCCTCTGCGTGAGTGCCTGAGGGCCCTGCTCCTTCCTGCCACTTACCATCTGGCCTGGGACGGGGCCTGAAGCCTCACAAGGATTGCTTGCTGCTTGCTGCCCCCTGCCTGTGAGTGTGGCATTTGAATATAGACTGCATTTTTAATCAAGACTTATATTGGCTTATATCTTGATCAGGTTCCTAAATTAAATGGGCTTAGATTTTCAAATGTTTCATGCCAGGCAGAAAGAACCTTGGCAAGAGGTTTTTCTCCTAAGACAAGGGGGCCCCATTGATTTATAGTAGAAAAACAATTCTCAAAGTCATAAAAAGGGAGAATTACATATGCTGCCCTTGCAGACTGAGAAAACACAATTAAAGGCAAGGGTAAATAGTAAAATAATACCAATGTGCCTCCCAGTAAAATGAGCCAGATCTTCTTTCCAAGGTTAAAAAGGCCAAGAGCAATGGAGAGGCATCTAGCTGGCAGAAAAAGAGAGCATTTTAAAGAAATCTTTAAAAGCTGTTTCTTTTTCTTAAACTGAGAGAGTTAAAAAGGTTAAATGTTGGGAAAGGCAACTGGCTTGGCTGGAGAAGAAGCATCTAGCTGGCTGGGAAAGGAGGGGGAAAGGGGGGAGGTGTAAACTGAAGAGGCTTCTTTTTAAAAGCTGTTTTTTACTGAGTTCCTTTTTACTTTACAAAGGCTTTATTCTTTTAAAAGGCTACCTATGATAAGTGAATGAAATATATTAGCTTAAATATATTGGCTTAAATGTAATTATGCAAAGGATTTAAGGAATGCTAGATTCTTATTTCATATGGTTGTAAGAGTTGTATTTATCCTGAAATTAAGTCAGCCACCAGCCTAGCCCCCCTGCTAGACAGAAGACGCCATCCAAGCACTCTCGATAAATATGGTTGTCAGGCATTTGTTTAGAAACTTTCAAATGAAGGAAATCTTTCAATATTGATGTGAAATTCAAGATCCTTGACATCTGTTGAACATAAAAATGTAAGATTAAACATTTGTTTTAGAAGGCAATAAGGGCAAGGAGGGCAAGAGGTGAGCTGGTAATTAAGATTCCATGTAAGATATATTATTACTTATTTGTCATTTATATATAGCTCTTTGTCTCCCTTATAAGGGCAAGGAAGTGGGTGTATCTTTTGTGGGTGTATCTTTTGTGATTGGTTCTACCAAACAGCCAATAGGAATTTCAACCAGGCTGATTGGACAGAGGCAGCCACAGGAGGAGCAAAGGGGGCTGGATTAAGGGAATATAAGTGCTGGCCAGGATGGCAAGAGGCCAGGCCAGAGCTTGGTAACCATATACCACTGAGCCTCTCATTTATTTGTCTGACAAATAAATTATTATTTTAATTTCTCTATTGCTGCGTTGAATATTTCATTCCAGCTAAGCGTTAACCACAAGCAGGGTGCTACATTTTATGGTGCCGTGACTCGGATAAGTGGTCTGCTGGAACGCAGCCCCTTTGCCCTACTGGGCAGGGTACAAGAGAGAGGACCACTGCTTACCCAGCGCGCACTGGTAAATTTTTCCAGGGGGAACGCAGAAGACTCGTCTGTCTGATACCCTGCTCACTGGCGGCGACGGACCGGGGGAAACAGGGAACCAACCAAGGGTAAGTGCACAAAGGGATTTTTGGCCCTCCAATTAATTGGGAGGAAGAGAAGTCTTGATCAAACTTCTGCGTCTCAGTAAGGGGAAACTGAGTACGCTAGGTGGTTGGGTACATCAGATGTTGGTCTGGTGGAGGAAAAGGGAAAATTGACAAAGCGTGTGTGTGAGTGACTGAGTGGATACTTCACAGGGCCATACAATGGGAGTTGGGGGTTCAAAGGGGGAAAATACACCTCTTGAGTGTATGTTAAATAATTTTAAGAAAGCCTTCTCAGGGGCATATGGAGTCAAAATGACGCCAGAGCGCTTGAGAACGTTATGTGAACTAGAATGGCCAAAACAAATTACTGAATGGCCATCTCAGGGAACTTTTGATATAAATTTAGTAAGCAAACTTTGGTCTAATATCGCCAAAGAAACTGGAGGGTGCCCAGAACAATTTCCATATATAGATTCCTGGCTGAGCACATTAAATAAAAATCCTCCATGGATAAGGGAATGCAAAGTCAAACGATGCAAATTATTGGCTGTAAAAGCTGAAGCTAGGAAAGGAATCAAACCCATTTTTGAGGGACCAGAGGAAGAGGTGCTTCCACCTCCACCCTATGCTCCACATCGAAGGGAGCTTAATTCAAACACTCCGCCAGTTGTAACCCCAAGGCAAGAAAGTGGAATGAATAATGGGAGTGGAGTCACAGAGCTTGATTCCTTGATAGATTATGATAAATATCTTCAGGAGGCATTGGAGTCCTATAATAAAGCCCAAGCAGAAGTGGTTATTCCACCTGTGACTCCTAATAGACCTGCATCTAAAGTCTCCTTTAGTGGAACAACTGATTGCCCACCCCAAACCCCTGTACATCCAAGTCCTAGAGAATTATTACAGAAGTTACAGGGAGACCTTAATCGGTCAGCAAGCAATACAGCCAGGCGTATAAAGCTGCTAAAAGAACGCCTTGGGACAAATACCATCCCCTATGATTTGAGGCCCCTAGAGCAAAGCGAAGAGAAAGATCATGTTGTAGCCCCTCTTAGAAGAGTATTTGATGCACTTGAGGAGCCTGCGCTGGTTAACGGGCAACCCGGACCACGGCCACCTCGAACTTCGACCCTGCAATATATTCCATTCACAACTACAGATTTGATGAATTGGAAAACACACACCCCATCTTTTGCAGAAAAACCTCAGGCTATGATGGACTTGGTGACTTCAATAGTAAATACTCATAGCCCTACTTGGACAGATTGTCGCCAGCTCCTAAATACTCTTTTCACCACTGAGGAAAGGAGAGACATAATTGAAAAGGCACAGATATATTTGCGTGAGCAGGCCAGAGTGGGAAATATTTTTAATATTGACCGTCATCTCCAAGATAACTTTCCCTTGGAAGATCCTAATTGGGATCCAAACAATGGAATTCACCTGGCCAGACTTACCACCTACCGCCAGACACTTGTGCAAGGTATCCGCAGGGCATGCCAGAAGCCCACTAATATGTCTAAAGTCTCAGAAGTAGAACAGAAACCAAAAGAGAGTCCAGGAGACTTTTTAGAGAGGCTGCAAGAAGCCTATCGTATATGGACTCCTTTTGACCCTGAAGCCCCTGAAAACAGCAGAATGATTACTGCTACATTTGTGGCCCAGTGCGCTTCTGATATTCGTAAGAAAATTCAGAAATCAGAAGGATGGGAAGGGATGCTGATGAGCCAAATTATGGCCATTGCACGCCGAGTTTATCGGAATAGGGATGAGGCTGAGAAGCAAGAGAAGAAGAAGTGGCAGAAGGAAAAGATGGTAATGCTAGCCACAGCAGTGAAGCAAGACCACCGCCCCTTAAATGGAGGGAGAGGGCGAGGAAGGAATCCACCACTGGGAAGGAATCAATGTGCAAATTGCAAGAAGGAGGGTCATTGGAAGCGGGAGTGTCCTGAACCCCTGAGGTTGGAAGAAGTACGCCCAGGCCCAGGCCCAGGCCCAGGCCCAGGCTCCGGCCCAAGAAACCAGGGACGGGGACGGGGAATGATCCGAAATGGAAGATATCAGAGACCAGGACAAGGACAGAATAGAGACAATTTCATTGGACTGGCAGAAGAGGATTTTACTCAAGACTAGGAACGACCGGACTCCATAAAGTTAGGCTTCCAGGAGCCCACGGTCACGATTCAATTAGGGAGCCATTTAATAGACTTTATGATTGATACTGGGGCTGAATACTCAGTACTCCCAGAACTATTGCAGAAAAAGGCATCCAAAAGTGTAGTCATTAAAAGTGCCACTGGACAGTCAGCTAAGAGGTCTTTCCTCCAACCTTTGGAATGCCAGATTGGGGGACATCGTTTAACCCATCAGTTTTTGTATATACCTGAGTGTCCAATACCTCTCTTAGGCAGAGATATGCTGTCCAAATTGCAGGCCCAAATCACCTTCACTCCTCGAGGTCCAGAAATGAAACTGCCATCAAAAGCAGCAGGAATAATTACCCTCTCAGTACCTAAGGAACAATCATGGCGCCTAATGTCAGCCCTGCAAGTCCAACCCACATTGGATACAGAATTAAACAAGCTCCTCCGAACTCTACAGGTGCCACCAGGAGTATGGGCCGAAAATAGCCCACCAGGAATGGCTAAGAATATAGCTCCAATTGTAGTAACCCTAAAACCTATGGCTACCCCCGTATCTGTAAAGCAATATCCCTTACCCCGGCGAGCAGCAGAGGGCATCCAGAAACATTTGGACCGCCTATTAAAATATGGTCTGCTTAAGCCTTGCCAATCAGAATGGAACACACCCCTTTTGCCTGTTCGAAAACCTGGGACAGATGAATACAGGCCAGTGCAGGACTTGAGGCTCGTAAACCAGGCTATCGAGACCTTGCACCCAAATGTACCAAACCCATATACCTTGTTGAGTTTGATCCCACCAGAAGCAACATTTTTTACTGTATTGGACTTGAAAGATGCATTCTTTTGTTGCCGGCTGGCACCACAGAGCCAACCTATATTTGCCTTCCAGTGGGAAGACCCTTTAACAGGAACAAAAGGCCAGCTAACCTGGACAAGATTGCCCCAGGGATTTAAAAATTCCCCAACTTTATTTGGCACTGCCTTGGCGAGGGATCTAACAAGTTACCCCTCAATACCGGGAGAAAAGGTGGTTCTGCAATATGTAGATGATCTTATACTAGCGGCAAAGGATTTTAATACCTGTAAAGAAGGGACAGAGGAACTGCTCCACTTGCTCTGGGAAGCTGGCTACCGAGTTTCCCAGAAAAAGGCACAGTTATGTTTAGAAAAGGTCAAATATTTGGGCTTTGACATCTCACACCAACAACGAGCATTGAGACCAGAGAGGAAAGAAGCTATTTGCCTTATCAAGGAACCTACCACAAGAAAACAACTTAGAGGATTCCTGGGAACAGCAGGGTTTTGTAGACTATGGATACCTGATTTCAGCAGTCTGGCCAAGCCCTTACATGAAAGCACTCGAGGTGCAGAAAAGGACCCATTCGTATGGGGACCTGAGCAGAAACAAGCCTTTTTAGTTATCAAACAACGACTTATGGAGGCCCCAGCCCTTGGATTGCCTAATTCGGAAAAACCCTTTCAGCTGTATGTACATGAACAGAATGGGATTGCAGCTGCAGTCCTGACCCAGAGATTAGGAAGTTGGAACCGCCCAGTAGCTTATTTGTCTAAACAATTGGACTCAGTAGCAAAAGGATGGCCTCCATGCCTAAGGGCAGTAGCGGCCACTGCAAGCCTTGTCAAAGAAGCTGATAAATTTACCTTCGGCCAGACGATGTATGTGAATGTACCTCATGCTGTTCTGACACTCATGGAATATAAGGGTAGTTATTGGCTAACGAACCCAAGGATGGCTAGATACCAAGGCCTATTGTGTGAAAATCCCAGGATTCATCTACGAGTAGTGAATATGCTCAATCCAGCGACTTTGCTGCCCCTACCAGAGGTAGATGATGAGGAATCACATGATTGTCTCCAAGTAATGGATGAAGTTTATTCCAGTAGACCTGATCTGAAAGATGAACCATTGAAAAATCCAGATGTTGTATATTATACGGATGGTAGCAGTTACCTTCATGAAGGTGCCAGACGAGCAGGATATGCTGTGGTCACCAATGAGGAAGTTGTGGAAGCTGAAGCTTTGCCTGCTGGCACATCAGCACAAAAAGCTGAACTTATAGGCTTAACTAGAGCTCTGCAATTGGCAGCTGGATGTAAGGCAAACATCTATACTGATTCTAAATATGCCTTCTTAACCCTGCATGCACATGGAGCTCTATGGAAAGAAAGAGGTCTAATAGGAGCCCACGGGAAGGCCTTGAAATATGGACCTGAAGTAGAAATCCTGTTAGAAGCAGTATGGGCTCCAGAACAGATTGCTGTAATGCACTGCAAAGGTCATGGACGAGGAAGGGATCCAATAACCAGAGGAAATCATGCTGCTGACAAAGCAGCCCGAGAGGCAGCCCAAAAGCCTGTGGGAGGATTTATAGCAGCCCTCATACCAGAGGTAGTTCCAGAAGAAGTTAAACCTCACTATACCCCAGAAGAGAGGAAGTGGGCTGAACAGGAAGGAGCGGTTATGAAGGACGGTTGGATGATCCTGCCGGACAATAGGATTTATGTACCTCATCATCTAGCAGGCACAATTGTAAGAAATTATCATGAATCTACTCACCTTGGCGGTACTGCAACCAGAGAGAGTCTCAGTCGGAAGTTGTATATTATTAATCTATCACAATTAGCAACTTGCATTTCACAGAAATGTGTTCTTTGTGCTAAAAACAATCCCAGGCAGGGACCAGTACAACCTCCTGGAATTCAGCATGTGGGATATGTCCCCATGGAAAGCCTAATTGTGGACTTCACAGAGCTGGTCCCTTCTAAGGGATTCAAGTATCTCCTTGTGTTTGTAGATACTCTTACCGGATGGGTTGAAGCTTTTCCCACCCGAACTGAAAAGGCACGAGAGGTAACTAAGAGACTCCTCACTGAATTGATCCCAAGGTTTGGATTACCTAGATGCATTGGAAGTGATAATGGGCCAGCGTTCATTGATCAAGTAGTACAAGATGTATGTCGAGTCCTACAAGTAAAATGGAGACTGCATGCAGCATATAGGCCTCAGAGTTCAGGGAAAACTGAAAGAATGAATCGGACTCTGAAAACCCAATTGGCAAAATTAACCCAGGAAACGGGATTGGGATGGGTAGATGTGTTACCCATAACACTGTTTCGTGTTCGGTGTGCACCCACAAAAAGACTTAAGTTGTCACCTTTTGAGCTCCTGTATGGGAGACCGCCCTCCTTTGTTCAGGATATTCCAGCTGACCTTAAACAAATAGGAGATCATGTGACACAGGGACAAGTGCAATCTCTCTCCCGTGTTTTTGTTTCTCTTAACAGGTGGGCCCTCGAACGCACGCCGTGCAGCATTGCCGAGCCGATTCATCAGTTCCAGGCTGGCGATAGCGTATGGGTGAAAGAGTGGAAACGTGATCCACTTGCACCAAAGTGGCGTGGACCTTACACCGTCTTGCTCTCTACTCCAACAGCGGTGAAGGTAGCTGAGGTGACCCCCTGGATTCATCACTCTCGTTTGAAGAAGTCCGAAGGCAGTTGGACGTGCAAAGGTGACCCCTCTAATCCTTTAAAACTAACTCTCTCCAAAAACCCCTGTATCTAGCCCTACCGGGAACGGGCTAGGTCACGGGCAACATTTGACGACCGGCCTGCTGCAGCCACAACCTGGAAGCTGGCTGACCTGCGCACGCCTGAAGCTTGAGGAGCGTCTGAACCAGCGACTGTGAACGGAAAGATTCTCTAATACAATTGATTGACTGCCCCCTTGTGGAACAATTATCAGAGATATTACTCATTGGGGATCCTCGGGATATATGTTTTGGTCTTGGTGGTTCCCCATTTCTGTCACTGGGGGAATTATATTGGGGCTAATAATTATTTGCTATCACAATAAGGTAATCTTTTGTGGAAGGAATGCATATACTAGACATCAACATGATTTTATTATTAATCCTGATCCCTTGGGAAGGGGAAGGGTCCTTGAATCTGACCAAATTGGCTAAATATGGATTCAGCCATGACCACAATATGTGGGTAGGCTTAGCTGAGATGGTAGCCAATGTTGCAAATAGGACCAATTGCCTTGTTTGCTCTCTTGGGCCAGATGATTCAGAGGGAGGTATGCCCTTATTACCGATACCATTAGATGCCATTGGTATGGTAAGCGAAATGCCACACCAAACAGAAATACAGAATTTCCCCGGATGGAACTCAACTAAACCATTACGAGTTATACCTGTACAAGGGGAATTCTGTGTACATAAATCATCAGATGCAGCTGATTCTCCCATGATAGGCTCTTCTCATTGTCACTATACTTGGGATTATATTAAGAATAGTCATACCTGGGCACACGGTACTACCTATCGAACTCGGAATACCTTGCCCTGTGCACCTCCTTTTATTCACGCATGGAAAGTGGTGTGGAACATAACTGTGACAGAAAAAGGCAATCTAACATACTGCACTGTGAACTCTCTACCTCTTTTGGTATTTCGCCTTCTGTACTCCACGTACCAAAAACCTCAGACCCGATGGTTGTGGTGGATATGTGGAGAATGGGCATACAAAAAGCTCCCTTCCAAATGGAGTGGGACTTGTTTCTTGGGTTGGGTATTACCACCAATGTGGATTATGCCCACTAGTTCGGCCAGGCGAACACGAAGGAATGCTGATATTTCTCATATAGCAGGAGGAAGTACCCAAAGTTGGAGCGGTACTGATGATTGGCCGCCAGAGCGCATTATAGCCTATTATGATCCTGCCTCCTGGAATCCTGGTGAGCTCATACAAGGGGCACGGGATCCTATTTATAATCTAAACAGAATAATTCGATTGCAAGCAGTAGTGGAACTTGTAACCAATGCAACGGCCCAGAGTTTGAGACTTATTGCACAACAGTTGGATGAAAGTAGAGCCGCCATTTTGCAGCTGAAAATGGGAATGGATTATGTACTTGCCAGGCAGGGAGGCCTATGTGGAGTCTTGAACTTGACAGGGAATGCCTGTTGCTTTAACATTTCTGATAATGGTGAGGCAATCCGTGTGTTGGCCACAAAGATGGAGAATATAGCACATGTCCCAGTACAAACATGGGAAGGATGGGATATGGGATGGCTCACCAATTGGTTACCTAATGTCACAGGACTCAAAGGGATACTATTGTCTTGCTTGTTTTTCTTGACAGTAGTGGTAATGGTTTTGTGTATGATGCCATGTATCATTTCATGTTTTAGAAGTACAATTAGCAAGATGGTTTCAAATGAAACTCTACCTCATATCATGGCCCTATACAGAGCTTTACCTCAGGAATATGATGAAGGTCAAGCTATCAAGGACACTTGGGATGAAGGTCCTTGAGCTTGAAAGGGGGGAATGTGGCATTTGAATATAGACTGCATTTTTAATCAAGACTTATATTGGCTTATATCTTGATCAGGTTCCTAAATTAAATGGGCTTAGATTTTCAAATGTTTCATGCCAGGCAGAAAGAACCTTGGCAAGAGGTTTTTCTCCTAAGACAAGGGGGCCCCATTGATTTATAGTAGAAAAACAATTCTCAAAGTCATAAAAAGGGAGAATTACATATGCTGCCCTTGCAGACTGAGAAAACACAATTAAAGGCAAGGGTAAATAGTAAAATAATACCAATGTGCCTCCCAGTAAAATGAGCCAGATCTTCTTTCCAAGGTTAAAAAGGCCAAGAGCAATGGAGAGGCATCTAGCTGGCAGAAAAAGAGAGCATTTTAAAGAAATCTTTAAAAGCTGTTTCTTTTTCTTAAACTGAGAGAGTTAAAAAGGTTAAATGTTGGGAAAGGCAACTGGCTTGGCTGGAGAAGAAGCATCTAGCTGGCTGGGAAAGGAGGGGGAAAGGGGGGAGGTGTAAACTGAAGAGGCTTCTTTTTAAAAGCTGTTTTTTACTGAGTTCCTTTTTACTTTACAAAGGCTTTATTCTTTTAAAAGGCTACCTATGATAAGTGAATGAAATATATTAGCTTAAATATATTGGCTTAAATGTAATTATGCAAAGGATTTAAGGAATGCTAGATTCTTATTTCATATGGTTGTAAGAGTTGTATTTATCCTGAAATTAAGTCAGCCACCAGCCTAGCCCCCCTGCTAGACAGAAGACGCCATCCAAGCACTCTCGATAAATATGGTTGTCAGGCATTTGTTTAGAAACTTTCAAATGAAGGAAATCTTTCAATATTGATGTGAAATTCAAGATCCTTGACATCTGTTGAACATAAAAATGTAAGATTAAACATTTGTTTTAGAAGGCAATAAGGGCAAGGAGGGCAAGAGGTGAGCTGGTAATTAAGATTCCATGTAAGATATATTATTACTTATTTGTCATTTATATATAGCTCTTTGTCTCCCTTATAAGGGCAAGGAAGTGGGTGTATCTTTTGTGGGTGTATCTTTTGTGATTGGTTCTACCAAACAGCCAATAGGAATTTCAACCAGGCTGATTGGACAGAGGCAGCCACAGGAGGAGCAAAGGGGGCTGGATTAAGGGAATATAAGTGCTGGCCAGGATGGCAAGAGGCCAGGCCAGAGCTTGGTAACCATATACCACTGAGCCTCTCATTTATTTGTCTGACAAATAAATTATTATTTTAATTTCTCTATTGCTGCGTTGAATATTTCATTCCAGCTAAGCGTTAACCACAAGCAGGGTGCTACATGAGGACTCCTCTGAGTGAGTGCCTGAGGGCCCTGCTCTTGCCACTTACCATCTGGCCTGGGGCGGGGCCTGAAGCCTCACAAGGACTGCTTGCTGCTTGCTGCCTGCTGCCCAGGAGGACTCCCCTGAGTGAGTGCCTGAGGGCCCTGCTCTTGCCGCTTACCATCTGGCCTGGGGCAGGGCCTGAAGCCTCACAAGGACTGCTTGCTGCTTGCTGCCTCCTGCCCGGGAGGACTCCTCTGAGTGAGTGCCTGAGGGCCCTGCTCTTGTCACTTACCATCTGGCCTGGGGCAGGGCCTGAAGCCTCACAAGGACTGCTTGCTGCTTGCTGCCTCCTGCCCATAAGGACTCCCCTGAATGAGTGCCTGAGGGCCCTGCTCCTTCCTGCCACTTACCATCTGGCCTGGGGCAGGGCCTGAAGCTTCACAAGGACTGCTTGCTGCTTGCTGCCTCCTGCCCGGGAGGACTCCTCTGAGTGAGTGCCTGAGGGCCCTGCTCCTTCCTGCCACTTACCATCTGGCCTGGGGCGGGGCCTGAAGCCTCACAAGGACTGCTTGCTGCTTCCTGCCTCCTGCCCGGGAGGACTCCTCTGAGTAAGTGCCTGAGGGCCCTCCTCTTGCCACTTACCATCTGGCCTGGGGCGGGGCCTGAAGCCTCACAAGGACTGCTTGCTGTTTGCTGCCTGCTGCCCGGGAGACTCCCCTGAGTGAGTGCCTGAGGGCCCTGCTCCTTCCTGTCACTTACCATCTGGCCTGGGGCGGGGCCTGAAGCCTCACAAGGACTGCTTGCTGTTTGCTGCCTGCTGCCCGGGAGACTCCCCTGAGTGAGTGCCTGAGGGCCCTGCTCCTTCCTGTCACTTACCATCTGGCCTGGGGCGGGGCCTGAAGCCTCACAAGGACTGCTTGCTGCTTGCTGCCTCCTGCCCGGGAGGACTCCTCTGAGTGAGTGCCTGAGGGCCCTACTCTTGCCACTTACCATCTGGCCTGGGGCGGGGCCTGAAGCCTCACAAGGACTGCTTGCTGCTTGCTGCCTGCTGCCCGGGAGACTCCCCTGAGTGAGTGCTTGAGGGCCCTGCTCTTGCCACTTACCATCTGGCCTGGGGCGGGGCCTGAAGCCTCACAAGGACTGCTTGCTGCTTGCTGCCTCCTGCCCGGGAGGACTCCTCTGCGTGAGTGCCTGAGGGCCCTGCTCCTTCCTGCCACTTACCATCTGGCCTGGGGCGGGGCCTGAAGCCTCACAAGGACTGCTTGCTGCTTGCTGCTTGCTGCTTGCTGCTTGCTGCCCGGGAGACTCCCCTGAGTGAGTGCCTGAGGGCCCTGCTCCTTCCTGCCACTTACCATCTGGCCTGGGGCAGGGCCTGAATCCTCACAGGACTGCTTGCTGCTTGCTGCCTGCTGCCCAGGAGGACTCCCCTGAGTGAGTGCCTGAGGGCCCTGATCTTGCCGCTTACCATCTGGCCTGGGGCGGGGCCTGAAGCCTCACAAGGACTGCTTGCTGCTTGCTGCCTGCTGCCCAGGAGGACTCCCCTGAGTGAGTGCCTGAGGGCCCTGCTCTTGCCACTTACCATCTGGCCTGGGGCGGGGCCTGAATCCTCACAAGAACTGCTTGCTGCCTGCTGCCCAGGAGGACTCCCCTGAGTGAGTGCCTGAGGGCGCTGCTCTTGCCACTTACCATCTGGCCTGGGGCAGGGCCTGAAGCCTCACAAGGACTGCTTGCTGCTTGCTACCTCCTGCCCGGGAGGACTCCTCTGAGTGAGTGCCTGAGGGCCCTGCTCCTTCCTGCCACTTACCATCTGGCCTGGGGCGGGGCCTGAAGCCTCACAAGGACTGCTTGCTGCTTCCTGCCTCCTGCCCGGGAGGACTCCTCTGAGTAAGTGCCTGAGGGCCCTGCTCTTGCCACTTACCATCTGGCCTGGGGCGGGGCCTGAAGCCTCTCAAGGACTGCTTGCTGCTTGCTGCCTCCTGCCCGGGAGGACTCCTCTGAGTGAGTGCCTGAGGGCGCTGCTCCTGCCACATACCATTTGGCCTCGGGCGGGGCCTGAAGCCTCACAAGGACTGCTTGCTGCTTGCTGCCTCCTGCCCGGGAGGACTCCTCTGAGTGAGTGCCTGAGGGCCCTGCTCCTTCCTGCCACTTACCATCTGGCCTGGGTCCGGGCCTGAAGCCTCACAAGGACTGCTTGCTGCTTGCTGCCTGCTGCCCGGGAGACTCCCCTGAGTGAGTGCCTGAGGGCCCTGCTCTTGCCACTTACCATCTGGCCTGGGGCGGGGCCTGAAGCCTCACAAGGACTGCTTGCTGCTTGCTGCCTGCTGCCTGCTGCCCAGGAGGACTCCCCTGAGTGAGTGCCTGAGGGCCCTGCTCCTTCCTGCCACTTACCATCTGGCCTGGGGCGGGGCCTGAAGCCTCACAAGGACTGCTTGCTGTTTGCTGCCTGCTGCCCGGGAGACTCCCCTGAGTGAGTGCCTGAGGGCCCTGCTCTTGCCACTTACCATCTGGACTGGGGCGGGGCCTGAAGCCTCACAAGGACTGCTTGCTGTTTGCTGCCTGCTGCCCGGGAGACTCCCCTGAGTGAGTGCCTGAGGGCCCTGCTCCTTCCTGTCACTTACCATCTGGCCTGGGGCGGGGCCTGAAGCCTCACAAGGACTGCTTGCTGCTTGCTGACTGCTACCCGGGAGACTCCCCTGAGTGAGTGCCTGAGGGCCCTGCTCTTGCCACTTACCATCTGGCCTGGGGCGTGGCCTGAAGCCTCACAAGGACTGCTTGCTGCTTGCTGCCTGCTGCCCGGGAGGACTCCCCTGAGTGAGTGCCTGAGGGCCCTGCTCCTTCCTGCCACTTACCATCTGGCCTGGGGCGGGGCCTGAAGCCTCACAAGGACTGCTTGCTGCTTGCTGCTTGCTGCTTGCTGCCCGGGAGACTCCCCTGAGTGAGTGCCTGAGGGCCCTGCTCTTGCCACTTACCATCTGGCCTGGGGCGTGGCCTGAAGCCTCACAAGGACTGCTTGCTGCTTGCTGCCTCCTGCCCGGGAGGACTCCTCTGAGTGAGTGCCTGAGGGCCCTGCTCCTTCCTGCCACTTACCATCTGGCCTGGGGCGGGGCCTGAAGCCTCACAAGGACTGCTTGCTGCTTGCTGCCTCCTGCCCGGGAGGACTCCTCTGAGTGAGTGCCTGAGGGCCCTGCTCTTGCCACTTACCATCTGGCCTGGGGTGGAGCCTGAAGCCTCACAAGGACTGCTTGCTGCTTGCCGCCTGCTGCCCGGGAGACTCCCCTGAGTGAGTGCCTGAGGGCCCTGCTCTTGCCACTTACCATCTGGCCTGGGGCGGGGCCTGAAGCCTCACAAGGACTGCTTGCTGCTTGCTGCCTCCTGCCCGGGAGGACTCCTCTGCGTGAGTGCCTGAGGGCCCTGCTCCTTCCTGCCACTTACCATCTGGCCTGGGGCGGGGCCTGAAGCCTCACAAGGACTGCTTGCTGCTTGCTGCCCAGGAGACTCCCCTGAGTGAGTGCCTGAGGGCCCTGCTCCTTCCTGCCACTTACCATCTGGCCTGGGGCAGGGCCTGAAGCCTCACAAGAACTGCTTGCTGCCTGGTGCCCAGGAGGACTCCACTGAGTGAGTGCCTGAGGGCCCTGCTCTTGCCACTTACCATCTGGCCTGGGGCGGGGCCTGAAGCCTCACAAGGACTGCTTGCTGCTTGCTGCCTCCTGCCCGGGAGAACTCCTCTGAGTGAGTGCCTGAGGGCCCTGCTCTTGTCACTTACCATCTGGCCTGGGGCAGGGCCTGAAGCCTCACAAGGACTGCTTGCTGCTTGCTGCCTCCTGCCCATAAGGACTCCCCTGAATGAGTGCCTGAGGGCCCTGCTCCTTCCTGCCACTTACCATCTGGCCTGGGGCAGGGCCTGAAGCTTCACAAGGACTGCTTGCTGCTTGCTGCCTCCTGCGCGGGAGGACTCCTCTGAGTGAGTGCCTGAGGGCCCTGCTCCTTCCTGCCACTTACCATCTGGCCTGGGGCGGGGCCTGAAGCCTCACAAGGACTGCTTGCAGCTTGCTGCCTCCTGCCCGGGAGGACTCCTCTGAGTGAGTGCCTGAGGGCCCTGCTCTTGCCACTTACCATCTGGCCTGGGGCGGGGCCTGAAGCCTCACAAGGACTGCTTGCTGCTTGCTGCCTGCTGCCCGGGAGACTCCCCTGAGTGAGTGCTTGAGGGCCCTGCTCTTGCCACTTACCATCTGGCCTGGGGCGGGGCCTGAAGCCTCACAAGGACTGCTTGCTGCTTGCTGCCTCCTGCCCGGGAGGACTCCTCTGCGTGAGTGCCTGAGGGCCCTGCTCCTTCCTGCCACTTACCATCTGGCCTGGGGCGGGGCCTGAAGCCTCATAAGGACTGCTTGCTGCTTGCTGCTTGCTGCCCGGGAGACTCCCCTGAGTGAGTGCCTGAGGGCCCTGCTCCTTCCTGCCACTTACCATCTGACCTGGGGCAGGGCCTGAATCCTCACAGGACTGCTTGCTGCTTGCTGCCTGCTGCCCAGGAGGACTCCCCTGAGTGAGTGCCTGAGGGCCCTGCTCTTGCCGCTTACCATCTGGCCTGGGGCGGGGCCTGAAGCCTCACAAGGACTGCTTGCTGCTTGCTGCCTGCTGCCCAGGAGGACTCCCCTGAGTGAGTGCCTGAGGGCCCTGCTCTTGCCACTTACCATCTGGCCTGGGACGGGGCCTGAATCCTCACAAGAACTGCTTGCTGCCTGCTGCCCAGGAGGACTCCCCTGAGTGAGTGCCTGAGGGGGCTGCTCTTGCCACTTACCATCTGGCCTGGGGCCGGGTCTGAAGCCTCACAAGGACTGCTTGCTGCTTGCTGCCTCCTGCCCATAAGGACTCCCCTGAGTGAGTGCCTGAGGGCCCTGCTCCTTCCTGCCACTTACCATCTGGCCTGGGGCGGGGCCTGAAGCCTCACAAGGACTGCTTGCTGCTTGCTGCCTGCTGCCCGGGAGACTCCCCTGAGTGAGTGCCTGAGGGCCCTGCTCTTGCCACTTACCATCTGGCCTGGGGCGGGGCCTGAAGCCTCACAAGGACTGCTTGCTGCTTGCTGCCTGCTGCCCAGGAGGACTCCCCTGAGTGAGTGCCTGAGGGCCCTGCGCTTGCCGCTTACCATCTGGCCTGGGGCGGGGCCTGAAGCCTCACAAGGACTGCTTGCTGCTTGCTGCCTCCTGCCCGGGAGGACTCCTCTGAGTGAGTGCCTGAGGGCCCTGCTCTTGTCACTTACCATCTGGCCTGGGGCAGGGCCTGAAGCCTCACAAGGACTGCTTGCTGCTTGCTGCCTCCTGCCCATAAGGACTCCCCTGAATGAGTGCCTGAGGGCCGTGCTCCTTCCTGCCACTTACCATCTGGCCTGGGGCGGGGCCTGAAGCCTCACAAGGACTGCTTGCTGCTTGCTGCCTGCTGCCCAGGAGGACTCCCCTGACTGAGTGCCTGAGGGCCCTGCGCTTGCCGCTTACCATCTGGCCTGGGGCAGGGCCTGAAGCCTCACAAGGACTGCTTGCTGCTTGCTGCCTCCTGCCCGGGAGGACTCCTCTGAGTGAGTGCCTGAGGGCCCTGCTCCTTCCTGCCACTTACCATCTGGCCTGGGGCGGGGCCTGAAGCCTCACAAGGACTGCTTGCTGCTTGCTGCCTGCTGCCCAGGAGGACTCCCCTGACTGAGTGCCTGAGGGCCCTGCGCTTGCCGCTTACCATCTGGCCTGGGGCAGGGCCTGAAGCCTCACAAGGACTGCTTGCTGCTTGCTGCCTCCTGCCCGGGAGGACTCCTCTGAGTGAGTGCCTGAGGGCCCTGCTCTTGTCACTTACCATCTGGCCTGGGGCAGGGCCTGAAGCCTCACAAGGACTGCTTGCTGCTTGCTGCCTCCTGCCCATAAGGACTCCCCTGAATGAGTGCCTGAGGGCCGTGCTCCTTCCTGCCACTTACCATCTGGCCTGGGGCAGGGCCTGAAGCTTCACAAGGACTGCTTGCTGCTTGCTGCCTCCTGCCCGGGAGGACTCCTCTGAGTGAGTGCCTGAGGGCCCTGCTCCTTCCTGCCACTTACCATCTGGCCTGGGGCGGGGCCTGAAGCCTCACAAGGACTGCTTGCTGCTTGCTGCCTCCTGCCCGGGAGGACTCCTCTGAGTGAGTGCCTGAGGGCCCTGCTCTTGCCACTTACCATCTGGCCTGGGGCGGGGCCTGAAGCCTCACAAGGACTGCTTGCTGCTTGCTGCCTGCTGCCCAGGAGACTCCCCTGAGTGAGTGCTTGAGGGCCCTGCTCTTGCCACTTACCATCTGGCCTGGGGCGGGGCCTGAAGCCTCACAAGGACTGCTTGCTGCTTGCTGCCTCCTGCCCGGGAGGACTGCTCTGCGTGAGTGCCTGAGGGCCCTGCTCCTTCCTGCCACTTACCATCTGGCCTGGGGCGGGGCCTGAAGCCTCACAAGGACTGCTTGCTGCTTGCTGCCCGGGAGACTCCCCTGAGTGAGTGCCTGAGGGCCCTGCTCCTTCCTGCCACTTACCATCTGGCCTGGGGCAGGGCCTGAATCCTCACAGGACTGCTTGCTGCTTGCTGCCTGCTGCCCAGGAGGACTCCCCTGAGTGAGTGCCTGAGGGCCCTGCTCTTGCCGCTTACCATCTGGCCTGGGGCGGGGCCTGAAGCCTCACAAGGACTGCTTGCTGCTTGCTGCCTGCTGCCCAGGAGGACTCCCCTGAGTGAGTGCCTGAGGGCCCTGCTCTTGCCACTTACCATCTGGCCTGGGGCGGGGCCTGAATCCTCACAAGAACTGCTTGCTGCCTGCTGCCCAGGAGGACTCCCCTGAGTGAGTGCCTGAGGGCGCTGCTCTTGCCACTTACCATCTGGCCTGGGGCCGGGTCTGAAGCCTCACAAGGACTGCTTGCTGCTTGCTGCCTCCTGCCCATAAGGACTATCCCCGAGTGAGTGCCTGAGGGCCCTGCTCCTTCCTGCCACTTACCATCTGGCCTGGGGCGGGGCCTGAAGCCTCACAAGGACTGCTTGCTGCTTGCTGCCTCCTGCCCGGGAGGACTCCTCTGAGTGAGTGCCTGAGGGCCGTGCTCCTTCCTGCCACTTACCATCTGGCCTGGGACGGGGCCTGAAGCCTCACAAGGACTGCTTGCTGCTTGCTGCCCCTGCCCGGGAGGACTCCTCTGAGTGAGTGCCTGAGGGCCCTGCTCTTGTCACTTACCATCTGGCCTGGGGCCGGGTCTGAAGCCTCACAAGGACTGCTTGCTGCTTGCTGCCTCCTGCCCATAAGGACTCCCCTGAATGAGTGCCTGAGGGCCCTGCTCCTTCCTGCCACTTACCATCTGGCCTGGGGCGGGGCCTGAAGCCTCACAAGGAATGCTTGCTGCTTGCTGCCTCCTGCCTGTGAGGACTCCTCTGAGTGAGTGCCTGAGGGCCCTGCTCCTTCCTGCCACTTACCATCTGGCCTGGGGCAGGGCCTGAAGCCTCACAAGGACTGCTTGCTGCTTGCTACCTCCTGCCCGGGAGGACTCCTCTGAGTGAGTGCCTGAGGGCCCTGCTCCTTCCTGCCACTTACCATCTGGCCTGGGGCGGGGCCTGAAGCCTCACAAGGACTGAATGCTGCTTCCTGCCTCCTGCCCGGGAGGACTCCTCTGAGTGAGTGCCTGAGGGCCCTGCTCTTGCCACTTACCATCTGGCCTGGGGCGGGGCCTGAAGCCTGACAAGGACTGCTTGCTGCTTGCTGCCTCCTGCCCGGGAGGACTCCTCTGAGTGAGTGCCTGAGGGCCCTGCTCTTGCCACTTACCATCTGGCCTGGGGCGGGGCCTGAAGCCTCACAAGGACTGCTTGCTGCTTGCTGCCTGCTGCCGGGGAGACTTCCCTGAGTGAGTGCCTGAGGGCCCTGCTCTTGCCACTTACCATCTGGCCTGGGGCGGGGCCTGAAGCCTGACAAGGACTGCTTGCTGCTTCCTGCCTCCTGCCCGGGAGGACTCCTCTGAGTGAGTGCCTGAGGGCCCTGCTCTTGCCACTTACCATCTGGCCTGGGGCGGGGCCTGAAGCCTCACAAGGACTGCTTGCTGCTTGCTGCCTGCTGCCCAGGAGGACTCCCCTGAGTGAGTGCCTGAGGGCCCTGCTCTTGCCGCTTACCATCTGGCCTGGGGCAGGGCCTGAAGCCTCACAAGGACTGCTTGCTGCTTGCTGCCTCCTGCCCGGGAGGACTCCTCTGAGTGAGTGCCTGAGGGCCCTGCTCTTGTCACTTACCATCTGGCCTGGGGCCGGGTCTGAAGCCTCACAAGGACTGCTTGCTGCTTGCTGCCTCCTGCCCATAAGGACTCCCCTGAATGAGTGCCTGAGGGCCCTGCTCCTTCCTGCCACTTACCATCTGGCCTGGGGCGAGGCCTGAAGCCTCACAAGGAATGCTTGCTGCTTGCTGCCTCCTGCCTGGGAGGACTCCTCTGAGTGAGTGCCTGAGGGCCCTGCTCCTTCCTGCCACTTACCATCTGGCCTGGGGCAGGGCCTGAAGCCTCACAAGGACTGCTTGCTGCTTGCTACCTCCTGCCCGGGAGGACTCCCCTGAGTGAGTGCCTGAGGGCCCTGCTCTTGCCGCTAACCATGTGGCCTGGGGCGGGACCTGAAGCCTCACAAGGACTGCTTGCTGCTTGCTGCCTCCTGCCCGGGAGGACTCCTCTGAGTGAGTGCCTGAGGGCCCTGCTCCTTCCTGCCACTTACCATCTGGCCTGGGGCTTGGCCTGAAGCCTCACAAGGACTGCTTGCTGCTTGCTGCCTCCTGCCCGGGAGGACTCCTCTGAGTGAGTGCCTGAGGTCCCTGCTCCTTCCTGCCACTTACCATCTGGCCTGGGGCGGGGCCTGAAGCCTCACAAGGACTGCTTGCTGCTTGCTGCCTCCTGCCCGGGAGGACTCCTCTGAGTGAGTGCCTGAGGGCCCTGCTCTTGCCACTTACCATCTGGCCTGGGGCGGGGCCTGAAGCCTCACAAGGACTGCTTGCAGCTTGCTGCCTGCTGCCGGGGAGACTTCCCTGAGTGACTGCTTGAGGGCCCTGCTCTTGCCACTTACCATCTGGCCTGGGGCGGGGCCTGAAGCCTGACAAGGACTGCTTGCTGCTTCCTGCCTCCTGCCCGGGAGGACTCCTCTGAGTGAGTGCCTGAGGGCCCTGCTCTTGCCACTTACCATCTGGCCTGGGGCGGGGCCTGAAGCCTCACAAGGACTGCTTGCTGCTTGCTGCCTGCTGCCCGGGAGACTCCCCTGAGTGAGTGCCTGAGGGCCCTGCTCTTGCCACTTACCATCTGGCCTGGGGCGGGGCCTGAAGCCTCACAAGGACTGCTTGCTGCTTGCTGCCTGCTGCCCAGGAGGACTCCCCTGAGTGAGTGCCTGAGGGCCCTGCTCTTGCCGCTTACCATCTGGCCTGGGGCAGGGCCTGAAGCCTCACAAGGACTGCTTGCTGCTTGCTGCCTCCTGCCCGGGAGGACTCCTCTGAGTGAGTGCCTGAGGGCCCTGCTCTTGTCACTTACCATCTGGCCTGGGGCCGGGTCTGAAGCCTCACAAGGACTGCTTGCTGCTTGCTGCCTCCTGCCCATAAGGACTCCCCTGAATGAGTGCCTGAGGGCCCTGCTCCTTCCTGCCACTTACCATCTGGCCTGGGGCGAGGCCTGAAGCCTCACAAGGAATGCTTGCTGCTTGCTGCCTCCTGCCTGGGAGGACTCCTCTGAGTGAGTGCCTGAGGGCCCTGCTCCTTCCTGCCACTTACCATCTGGCCTGGGGCAGGGCCTGAAGCCTCACAAGGACTGCTTGCTGCTTGCTACCTCCTGCCCGGGAGGACTCCTCTGAGTGAGTGCCTGAGGGCCCTGCTCCTTCCTGCCACTTACCATCTGGCCTGGGGCGGGGCCTGAAGCCTGACAAGGACTGCTTGCTGCTTCCTGCCTCCTGCCCGGGAGGACTCCTCTGAGTGAGTGCCTGAGGGCCCTGCTCTTGCCACTTACCATCTGGCCTGGGGCGGGGCCTGAAGCCTCACAAGGACTGCTTGCTGCTTGCTGACTCCTGCCCGGGAGGACTCCTCTGAGTGAGTGCCTGAGGGCCCTGCTCCTGCCACATACCATCTGGCCTGGGGCGGGACCTGAAGCCTCACAAGGACTGCTTGCTGCTTGCTGCCTCCTGCCCGGGAGGACTCCTCTGAGTGAGTGCCTGAGGGCCCTGCTCCTTCCTGCCACTTACCATCTGGCCTGGGGCTTGGCCTGAAGCCTCACAAGGACTGCTTGCTGCTTGCTGCCTGCTGCCCGGGAGACTCCCCTGAGTGAGTGCCTGAGGGCCCTGCTCTTGCCACTTACCATCTGGCCTGGGGCGGGGCCTGAAGCCTCACAAGGACTGCTTGCTGCTTGCTGCCTCCTGCCCGGGAGGACTCTTCTGAGTGAGTGCCTGAGGTCCCTGCTCCTTCCTGCCACTTACCATCTGGCCTGGGGCGGGGCCTGAAGCCTCACAAGGACAGCTTGCTGTTTGCTGCCTGCTGCCCGGGAGACTCCCCTGAGTGAGTGCTTGAGGGCCCTGCTCTTGCCACTTACCATCTGGCCTGGGGCGGGGCCTGAAGCCTCACAAGGACTGCTTGCTGCTTGCTGCCTGCTGTCCAGGAGGACTCCCCTGAGTGAGTGCCTGAGGGCCCTGCTCTTGCCGCTAACCATGTGGCCTGGGGCGGGACCTGAAGCCTCACAAGGACTGCTTGCTGCTTGCTGCCTCCTGCCCGGGAGGACTCCTCTGAGTGAGTGCCTGAGGGCCCTGCTCCTTCCTGCCACTTACCATCTGGCCTGGGGCTTGGCCTGAAGCTTCACAAGGACTGCTTGCTGCTTGCTGCCTCCTGCCCGGGAGGACTCCTCTGAGTGAGTGCCTGAGGGCCCTGCTCCTTCCTGCCACTTACCATCTGGCCTGGGGCGGGGCCTGAAGCCTCACAAGGACTGCTTGCTGCTTGCTGCCTCCTGCCCGGGAGGACTCCTCTGAGTGAGTGCCTGAGGGCCCTGCTCTTGCCACTTACCATCTGGCCTGGGGCGGGGCCTGAAGCCTCACAAGGACTGCTTGCTGCTTGCTGCCTGCTGCCCAGGAGACTCCCCTGAGTGAGTGCTTGAGGGCCCTGCTCTTGCCACTTACCATCTGGCCTGGGGCGGGGCCTGAAGCCTCACAAGGACTGCTTGCTGCTTGCTGCCTCCTGCCCGGGAGGACTGCTCTGCGTGAGTGCCTGAGGGCCCTGCTCCTTCCTGCCACTTACCATCTGGCCTGGGGCGGGGCCTGAAGCCTCACAAGGACTGCTTGCTGCTTGCTGCCCGGGAGACTCCCCTGAGTGAGTGCCTGAGGGCCCTGCTCCTTCCTGCCACTTACCATCTGGCCTGGGGCAGGGCCTGAATCCTCACAGGACTGCTTGCTGCTTGCTGCCTGCTGCCCAGGAGGACTCCCCTGGGTGAGTGCCTGAGGGCCCTGCTCTTGCCGCTTACCATCTGGCCTGGGGCGGGGCCTGAAGCCTCACAAGGACTGCTTGCTGCTTGCTGCCTGCTGCCCAGGAGGACTCCCCTGAGTGAGTGCCTGAGGGCCCTGCTCTTGCCACTTACCATCTGGCCTGGGGCGGGGCCTGAATCCTCACAAGAACTGCTTGCTGCCTGCTGCCCAGGAGGACTCCCCTGAGTGAGTGCCTGAGGGCGCTGCTCTTGCCACTTACCATCTGGCCTGGGGCCGGGTCTGAAGCCTCACAAGGACTGCTTGCTGCTTGCTGCCTCCTGCCCATAAGGACTATCCCCGAGTGAGTGCCTGAGGGCCCTGCTCCTTCCTGCCACTTACCATCTGGCCTGGGGCGGGGCCTGAAGCCTCACAAGGACTGCTTGCTGCTTGCTGCCTCCTGCCCGGGAGGACTCCTCTGAGTGAGTGCCTGAGGGCCGTGCTCCTTCCTGCCACTTACCATCTGGCCTGGGACGGGGCCTGAAGCCTCACAAGGACTGCTTGCTGCTTGCTGCCCCTGCCCGGGAGGACTCCCCTGAGTGAGTGCCTGAGGGCCCTGCTCTTGCCGCTTACCATCTGGCCTGGGGCAGGGCCTGAAGCCTCACAAAGACTGCTTGCTGCTTGCTGCCTCCTGCCCGGGAGGACTCCTCTGAGTGAGTGCCTGAGGGCCCTGCTCTTGTCACTTACGATCTGGCCTGGGGCCGGGTCTGAAGCCTCACAAGGACTGCTTGCTGCTTGCTGCCTCCTGCCCATAAGGACTCCCCTGAATGAGTGCCTGAGGGCCCTGCTCCTTCCTGCCACTTACCATCTGGCCTGGGGCGAGGCCTGAAGCCTCACAAGGAATGCTTGCTGCTTGCTGCCTCCTGCCTGGGAGGACTCCTCTG
The DNA here is from genome assembly GCF_964106915.1 of Podarcis gaigeae. Lineage (NCBI taxonomy): Eukaryota > Metazoa > Chordata > Lepidosauria > Squamata > Lacertidae > Podarcis > Podarcis gaigeae. The sequence goes on from NW_028153414.1 coordinate 25,736, forward strand.
AGTGAGTGCCTGAGGGCCCTGCTCCTTCCTGCCACTTACCATCTGGCCTGGGGCAGGGCCTGAAGCCTCACAAGGACTGCTTGCTGCTTGCTACCTCCTGCCCGGGAGGACTCCCCTGAGTGAGTGCCTGAGGGCCCTGCTCTTGCCGCTAACCATGTGGCCTGGGGCGGGACCTGAAGCCTCACAAGGACTGCTTGCTGCTTGCTGCCTCCTGCCCGGGAGACTCCCCTGAGTGAGTGCTTGAGGGCCCTGCTCTTGCCACTTACCATCTGGCCTGGGGCGGGGCCTGAAGCCTCACAAGGACTGCTTGCTGCTTGCTGCCTGCTGCCCAGGAGGACTCCCCTGAGTGAGTGCCTGAGGACCCTGCTCTTGCCGCTAACCATGTGGCCTGGGGCGGGACCTGAAGCCTCACAAGGACTGCTTGCTGCTTGCTGCCTCCTGCCCGGGAGGACTCCTCTGAGTGAGTGCCTGAGGGCCCTGCTCCTTCCTGCCACTTACCATCTGGCCTGGGGCTTGGCCTGAAGCTTCACAAGGACTGCTTGCTGCTTGCTGCTTCCTGCCCGGGAGGACTCCTCTGAGTGAGTGCCTGAGGGCCCTGCTCCTTCCTGCCACTTACCATCTGGCCTGGGGCGGGGCCTGAAGCCTCACAAGGACTGCTTGCTGCTTGCTGCCTCCTGCCCGGGAGGACTCCTCTGAGTGAGTGCCTGAGGGCCCTGCTCTTGCCACTTACCATCTGGCCTGGGGCGGGGCCTGAAGCCTCACAAGGACTGCTTGCTGCTTGCTGCCTGCTGCCCAGGAGACTCCCCTGAGTGAGTGCTTGAGGGCCCTGCTCTTGCCACTTACCATCTGGCCTGGGGCGGGGCCTGAAGCCTCACAAGGACTGCTTGCTGCTTGCTGCCTCCTGCCCGGGAGGACTGCTCTGCGTGAGTGCCTGAGGGCCCTGCTCCTTCCTGCCACTTACCATCTGGCCTGGGGCGGGGCCTGAAGCCTCACAAGGACTGCTTGCTGCTTGCTGCCCGGGAGACTCCCCTGAGTGAGTGCCTGAGGGCCCTGCTCCTTCCTGCCACTTACCATCTGGCCTGGGGCAGGGCCTGAATCCTCACAGGACTGCTTGCTGCTTGCTGCCTGCTGCCCAGGAGGACTCCCCTGGGTGAGTGCCTGAGGGCCCTGCTCTTGCCGCTTACCATCTGGCCTGGGGCGGGGCCTGAAGCCTCACAAGGACTGCTTGCTGCTTGCTGCCTGCTGCCCAGGAGGACTCCCCTGAGTGAGTGCCTGAGGGCCCTGCTCTTGCCACTTACCATCTGGCCTGGGGCGGGGCCTGAATCCTCACAAGAACTGCTTGCTGCCTGCTGCCCAGGAGGACTCCCCTGAGTGAGTGCCTGAGGGCGCTGCTCTTGCCACTTACCATCTGGCCTGGGGCCGGGTCTGAAGCCTCACAAGGACTGCTTGCTGCTTGCTGCCTCCTGCCCATAAGGACTATCCCCGAGTGAGTGCCTGAGGGCCCTGCTCCTTCCTGCCACTTACCATCTGGCCTGGGGCGGGGCCTGAAGCCTCACAAGGACTGCTTGCTGCTTGCTGCCTCCTGCCCGGGAGGACTCCTCTGAGTGAGTGCCTGAGGGCCGTGCTCCTTCCTGCCACTTACCATCTGGCCTGGGACGGGGCCTGAAGCCTCACAAGGACTGCTTGCTGCTTGCTGCCCCTGCCCGGGAGGACTCCCCTGAGTGAGTGCCTGAGGGCCCTGCTCTTGCCGCTTACCATCTGGCCTGGGGCAGGGCCTGAAGCCTCACAAGGACTGCTTGCTGCTTGCTGCCTCCTGCCCGGGAGGACTCCTCTGAGTGAGTGCCTGAGGGCCCTGCTCTTGTCACTTACGATCTGGCCTGGGGCCGGGTCTGAAGCCTCAGAAGGACTGCTTGCTGCTTGCTGCCTCCTGCCCATAAGGACTCCCCTGAATGAGTGCCTGAGGGCCCTGCTCCTTCCTGCCACTTACCATCTGGCCTGGGGCGAGGCCTGAAGCCTCACAAGGACTGCTTGCTGCTTGCTGCCTCCTGCCCGGGAGGACTCCTCTGAGTGAGTGCCTGAGGGCCCTGCTCCTTCCTGCCACTTACCATCTGGCCTGGGGCTTGGCCTGAAGCCTCACAAGGACTGCTTGCTGCTTGCTGCCTCCTGCCCGGGAGGACTCCTCTGAGTGAGTGCCTGAGGTCCCTGCTCCTTCCTGCCACTTACCATCTGGCCTGGGGCGGGGCCTGAAGCCTCACAAGGACTGCTTGCTGCTTGCTGCCTCCTGCCCGGGAGGACTCCTCTGAGTGAGTGCCTGAGGGCCCTGCTCTTGCCACTTACCATCTGGCCTGGGGCGGGGCCTGAAGCCTCACAAGGACTGCTTGCTGCTTGCTGCCTGCTGCCGGGGAGACTTCCCTGAGTGAGTGCCTGAGGGCCCTGCTCTTGCCACTTACCATCTGGCCTGGGGCGGGGCCTGAAGCCTGACAAGGACCGCTTGCTGCTTCCTGCCTCCTGCCCGGGAGGACTCCTCTGAGTGAGTGCCTGAGGGCCCTGCTCTTGCCACTTACCATCTGGCCTGGGGCGGGGCCTGAAGCCTCACAAGGACTGCTTGCTGCTTGCTGCCTGCTGCCCGGGAGACTCCCCTGAGTGAGTGCCTGAGGGCCCTGCTCTTGCCACTTACCATCTGGCCTGGGGCGGGGCCTGAAGCCTCACAAGGACTGCTTGCTGCTTGCTGCCTGCTGCCCAGGAGGACTCCCCTGAGTGAGTGCCTGAGGGCCCTGCTCTTGCCGCTTACCATCTGGCCTGGGGCAGGGCCTGAAGCCTCACAAGGACTGCTTGCTGCTTGCTGCCTCCTGCCCGGGAGGACTCCTCTGAGTGAGTGCCTGAGGGCCCTGCTCTTGTCACTTACCATCTGGCCTGGGGCCGCGTCTGAAGCCTCACAAGGACTGCTTGCTGCTTGCTGCCTCCTGCCCATAAGGACTCCCCTGAATGAGTGCCTGAGGGCCCTGCTCCTTCCTGCCACTTACCATCTGGCCTGGGGCGAGGCCTGAAGCCTCACAAGGAATGCTTGCTGCTTGCTGCCTCCTGCCTGGGAGGACTCCTCTGAGTGAGTGCCTGAGGGCCCTGCTCCTTCCTGCCACTTACCATCTGGCCTGGGGCAGGGCCTGAAGCCTCACAAGGACTGCTTGCTGCTTGCTACCTCCTGCCCGGGAGGACTCCTCTGAGTGAGTGCCTGAGGGCCCTGCTCTTGTCACTTACCATCTGGCCTGGGGCAGGGCCTGAAGCCTCACAAGGACTGCTTGCTGCTTGCTGCCTGCTGCCTGCTGCCCAGGAGGACTCCCCTGAGTGAGTGCCTGAGGGCCCTGCTCCTTCCTGCCACTTGTTGGTTAATATTCCACAGCGGAAGGATGAGGAGTACGTGCACATACTCTATATTGCTTTATTTACACTTCAAAGCTGGTCTATTACAGAAAAACATCTTGCCTCTGCCGGAGCAGAGAAAAGCATCCTCTCTCCTCTAAAGCACGGAGAGAACAACTGAACTGAACTGCAAAGAACCGTGAAAAACAGGAAACCAGTGTACGTCACATCCAGTCTCCTTTCCCGTGAGAAAACCCAACAGCACTTGACTGTGGAATGTAAACATTGTCTTGTGACAAGCACTTCGCTGCTCAGTGAAGGAAGCAGAAACCAACACCACTTACCATCTGGCCTGGGGCGGGGCCTGAAGCCTCACAAGGACTGCTTGCTGCTTGCTGCCTGCTGCCCGGGAGACTCCCCTGAGTGAGTGCCTGAGGGCCCTGCTCTTGCCACTTACCATCTGGCCTGGGGCGGGGCCTGAAGCCTCACAAGGACTGCTTGCTGCTTGCTGCCTCCTGCCCGGGCGGACTCCTCTGAGTGAGTGCCTGAGGGCCCTGCTCCTTCCTGCCACTTACCATCTGGCCTGGGGCGGGGCCTGAAGCCTCACAAGGACTGCTTGCTGCTTGCTGCCTGCTGCCCGGGAGACTCCCCTGAGTGAGTGCCTGAGGGCCCTGCTCTTGCCACTTACCATCTGGCCTGGGGCGGGGCCTGAAGCCTCACAAGGACTGCTTGCTGCTTGCTGCCTGCTGCCTGCTGCCTGCTGCCCAGGAGGACTCCCCTGAGTGAGTGCCTGAGGGCCCTGCTCCTTCCTGCCACTTGTTGGTTAATATTCCACAGCGGAAGGATGAGGAGTACGTGCACTTACTCTATATTGCTTTATTTACACTTCAAAGCTGGTCTATTACAGAAAAACATCTTGCCTCTGCCGGAGCAGAGAAAAGCATCCTCTCTCCTCTAAAGCACGGAGAGAACAACTGAACTGAACTGCAAAGAACCGTGAAAAACAGGAAACCAGTGTACGTCACATCCAGTCTCCTTTCCCATGAGAAAACCCAACAGCACTTGACTGTGGAATGTAAACATTGTCTTGTGACAAGCACTTCGCTGCTCAGTGAAGGAAGCAGAAACCAACACCACTTACCATCTGGCCTGGGGCGGGGCCTGAAGCCTCACAAGGACTGCTTGCTGCTTGCTGCCTGCTGCCCGGGAGACTCCCCTGAGTGAGTGCCTGAGGGCCCTGCTCTTGCCACTTACCATCTGGCCTGGGGCGGGGCCTGAAGCCTCACAAGGACTGCTTGCTGCTTGCTGCCTCCTGCCCGGGCGGACTCCTCTGAGTGAGTGCCTGAGGGCCCTGCTCCTTCCTGCCACTTACCATCTGGCCTGGGGCGGGGCCTGAAGCCTCACAAGGACTGCTTGCTGCTTGCTGCCTCCTGCCCGGGAGGACTCCTCTGAGTGAGTGCCTGAGGGCCCTGCTCTTGCCACTTACCATCTGGCCTGGGGCGGGGCCTGAAGCCTCACAAGGACTGCTTGCTGCTTGCTGCCTGCTGCCCAGGAGACTCCCCTGAGTGAGTGCTTGAGGGCCCTGCTCTTGCCGCTTACCATCTGGCCTGGGGCAGGGCCTGAAGCCTCACAAGGACTGCTTGCTGCTTGCTGCCTCCTGCCCGGGAGGACTCCTCTGAGTGAGTGCCTGAGGGCCCTGCTCTTGTCACTTACCATCTGGCCTGGGGCAGGGCCTGAAGCCTCACAAGGACTGCTTGCTGCTTGCTGCCTGCTGCCTGCTGCCCAGGAGGACTCCCCTGAGTGAGTGCCTGAGGGCCCTGCTCCTTCCTGCCACTTGTTGGTTAATATTCCACAGCGGAAGGATGAGGAGTACGTGCACATACTCTATATTGCTTTATTTACACTTCAAAGCTGGTCTATTACAGAAAAACATCTTGCCTCTGCCGGAGCAGAGAAAAGCATCCTCTCTCCTCTAAAGCACGGAGAGAACAACTGAACTGAACTGCAAAGAACCGTGAAAAACAGGAAACCAGTGTACGTCACATCCAGTCTCCTTTCCCGTGAGAAAACCCAACAGCACTTGACTGTGGAATGTAAACATTGTCTTGTGACAAGCACTTCGCTGCTCAGTGAAGGAAGCAGAAACCAACACCACTTACCATCTGGCCTGGGGCGGGGCCTGAAGCCTCACAAGGACTGCTTGCTGCTTGCTGCCTGCTGCCCGGGAGACTCCCCTGAGTGAGTGCCTGAGGGCCCTGCTCTTGCCACTTACCATCTGGCCTGGGGCGGGGCCTGAAGCCTCACAAGGACTGCTTGCTGCTTGCTGCCTCCTGCCCGGGCGGACTCCTCTGAGTGAGTGCCTGAGGGCCCTGCTCCTTCCTGCCACTTACCATCTGGCCTGGGGCGGGGCCTGAAGCCTCACAAGGACTGCTTGCTGCTTGCTGCCTGGTGCCCGAGAGACTCCCCTGAGTGAGTGCCTGAGGGCCCTGCTCTTGCCACTTACCATCTGGCCTGGGGCGGGGCCTGAAGCCTCACAAGGACTGCTTGCTGCTTGCTGCCTGCTGCCTGCTGCCTGCTGCCCAGGAGGACTCCCCTGAGTGAGTGCCTGAGGGCCCTGCTCCTTCCTGCCACTTGTTGGTTAATATTCCACAGCGGAAGGATGAGGAGTACGTGCACTTACTCTATATTGCTTTATTTACACTTCAAAGCTGGTCTATTACAGAAAAACATCTTGCCTCTGCCGGAGCAGAGAAAAGCATCCTCTCTCCTCTAAAGCACGGAGAGAACAACTGAACTGAACTGCAAAGAACCGTGAAAAACAGGAAACCAGTGTACGTCACATCCAGTCTCCTTTCCCATGAGAAAACCCAACAGCACTTGACTGTGGAATGTAAACATTGTCTTGTGACAAGCACTTCGCTGCTCAGTGAAGGAAGCAGAAACCAACACCACTTACCATCTGGCCTGGGGCGGGGCCTGAAGCCTCACAAGGACTGCTTGCTGCTTGCTGCCTGCTGCCCGGGAGACTCCCCTGAGTGAGTGCCTGAGGGCCCTGCTCTTGCCACTTACCATCTGGCCTGGGGCGGGGCCTGAAGCCTCACAAGGACTGCTTGCTGCTTGCTGCCTCCTGCCCGGGCGGACTCCTCTGAGTGAGTGCCTGAGGGCCCTGCTCCTTCCTGCCACTTACCATCTGGCCTGGGGCGGGGCCTGAAGCCTCACAAGGACTGCTTGCTGCTTGCTGCCTCCTGCCCGGGCGGACTCCTCTGAGTGAGTGCCTGAGGGCCCTGCTCCTTCCTGCCACTTACCATCTGGCCTGGGGCGGGGCCTGAAGCCTCACAAGGACTGCTTGCTGCTTGCTGCCTGCTGCCCGGGAGACTCCCCTGAGTGAGTGCCTGAGGGCCCTGCTCTTGCCACTTACCATCTGGCCTGGGGCGGGGCCTGAAGCCTCACAAGGACTGCTTGCTGCTTGCTGCCTGCTGCCTGCTGCCCAGGAGGACTCCCCTGAGTGAGTGCCTGAGGGCCCTGCTCCTTCCTGCCACTTGTTGGTTAATATTCCACAGCGGAAGGATGAGGAGTACGTGCACATACTCTATATTGCTTTATTTACACTTCAAAGCTTGTAGATTACAGAAAAACATCTTGCCTCTGCCGGAGCAGAGAAAAGCATCGTCTCTCCTCTAAAGCACGGAGAGAACAACTGAACTGAACTGCAAAGGACCGTGAAAAACAGGAAACCAGTGTACGTCACATCCAGTCTCCTTTCCCGTGAGAAAACCCAACAGCACTTGACTGTGGAATGTAAACATTGTCTTGTGACAAGCACTTTCGCTGCTCAGTGAAGGAAGCAGAAACCAACATCCTCCCCCTTTCTGTGAACATCACTGGGCAGCGTGTTCGTACAATATCAGTACAAACCCAACTTCTGCACATAGGTACAGTGTTGATCCCTTGATACAATCTTGGACAATACATCAGCAGGAATTTCATTACCTGGCATATAGGACACCGTTACGAGTTCCTTCTGAATACGTTCCCTAGCATGTTGCAACTTCAATTGCAAGTGCTTCGTGCTTTGCTTACAACCTTCAGAATTCAGCAAAGCCAAACATGCTTTGTTGTCCTGGTAAACCTGGATTGGACATTTGACAGGAATTTTCATGTCTTTGCACAATTGTAACAACCATTCACAATCCTTAAGTGAATAAGACAGTGCATTCTGTTCAGCTTCACAAGTACTTAAGCTAACTGTTGTTTGCTTCTTGCATGACCAATCAAATAGACCCTGATTGTACTTATAGCAAACTCCAGACGTACTTTTCCTGTCTGTAGTGTCACTTCCAAAACTTGCATCTGCAAATATCTGAAGACCACCAGAATTCTGATTGTTAAATCTCAGTCTGTAATGCATAGTGCCTTTCAAATACCGCGCTATGCATTTCAGAGCTTTCCAATCCTTAACAGTAGGATTGTTGACTTGTCTGCTTAGCAAATTACAGCTAACAGCAATGTCTGGTCTTGAACATCTGGCAATGAAGTTTAGCTTGCCTAGCACACTTCTGTACAGTGTAGTGTCAGAAAATGCTTCTTCAGTGTCATCTACCTGATAACCTGTTATCATCGGTGTGTCCACAGGGTTAGCATCCATAATCCATCCCTCAGGCACTCACAAGGACTGCTTGCTGCTTGCTGCCTGCTGCCCGGGAGACTCCCCTGAGTGAGTGCCTGAGGGCCCTGCTCTTGCCACTTACCATCTGGCCTGGGGCAGGGCCTGGAGCCTCACAAGGACTGCTTGCTGCTTGCTGCCTGCTGCCCGGGAGACTCCCCTGAGTGAGTGCCTGAGGGCCCTGCTCTTGCCACTTACCATCTGGCCTGGGGCGGGGCCTGAAGCCTCACAAGGACTGCTTGCTGCTTGCTGCCTGCTGCCCAGGAGGACTCCCCTGAGTGAGTGCCTGAGGGCCCTGCTCCTTCCTGCCACTTACCATCTGGCCTGGGGCGGGGCCTGAAGCCTCACAAGGACTGCTTGCTGCTTGCTGCCTGCTGCCCGGGAGACTCCCCTGAGTGAGTGCCTGAGGGCCCTGCTCTTGCCACTTACCATCTGGCCTGGGGCAGGGCCTGGAGCCTCACAAGGACTGCTTGCTGCTTGCTGCCTGCTGCCCGGGAGACTCCCCTGAGTGAGTGCCTGAGGGCCCTGCTCTTGCCACTTACCATCTGGCCTGGGGCGGGGCCTGAAGCCTCACAAGGACTGCTTGCTGCTTGCTGCCTGCTGCCTGCTGCCCAGGAGGACTCCCCTGAGTGAGTGCCTGAGGGCCCTGCTCCTTCCTGCCACTTACCATCTGGCCTGGGGCAGGGCCTGAAGCCTCAAAAGGACTGCTTGCTGCTTGCTGCCTCCTGCCCGGGAGGACTCCTCTGAGTGAGTGCCTGAGGGCCCTGCTCTTGTCACTTAGCATCTGGCCTGGGGCCGGGTCTGAAGCCTCACAAGGACTGCTTGCTGCTTGCTGCCTCCTGCCCGGGAGGACTCCTCTGAGTGAGTGCCTGAGGGCCCTGCTCCTTCCTGCCACTTACCATCTGGCCTGGGGCGGGGCCTGAAGCCTCACAAGGAATGCTTGCTGCCTCCTGCCCGGGAGGACCCCTCTGAGTGAGTGCCTGAGGGCCCTGCTCTTGCCACTTACCATCTGGCCTGGGGCAGGGCCTGAAGCCTCAAAAGGACTGCTTGCTGCTTGCTGCCTCCTGCCCGGGAGGACTCCCCTGAGTGAGTGCCTGAGGGCCCTGCTCTTGTCACTTACCATCTGGCCTGGGGCGGGGCCTGAAGCCTCACAAGGACTGCTTGCTGCTTGCTGCCTGCTGCCCAGGAGGACTCCCCTGAGTGAGTGCCTGAGGGCCCTGCTCCTTCCTGCCACTTACCATCTGGCCTGGGGCGGGGCCTGAAGCCTCACAAGGACTGCTTGCTGCCTGCTGCCCGGGAGACTCCCCTGAGTGAGTGCCTGAGGGCCCTGCTCCTTCCTTCCACTTACCATCTGGCCTGGGGCGGGGCCTGAAGCCTCACAAGGACTGCTTGCTGCTTGCTGCCTCCTGCCCGGGAGGACTCATCTGAGTGAGTGCCTGAGGGCCCTGCTCCTTCCTGCCACTTACCATCTGGCCTGGGGCGGGGCCTGAAGCCTCACAAGGACTGCTTGCTGCTTGCTGCCTGCTGCCCGGGAGACTCCCCTGAGTGAGTGCCTGAGGGCCCTGCTCTTGCCACTTACCATCTGGCCTGGGGCAGGGCCTGGAGCCTCACAAGGACTGCTTGCTGCTTGCTGCCTACTGCCCGGGAGACTCCCCTGAGTGAGTGCCTGAGGGCCCTGCTCTTACCACTTACCATCTGGCCTGGGGCGGGGCCTGAAGCCTCACAAGGACTGCTTGCTGCTTGCTGCTTGCTGCCTGCTGCCTGCTGCCCAGGAGGACTCCCCTGAGTGAGTGCCTGAGGGCCCTGCTCCTTCCTGCCACTTACCATCTGGCCTGGGGCGGGGCCTGAAGCCTCACAAGGACTGCTTGCTGCCTGCTGCCCAGGAGACTCCCCTGAGTGAGTGCCTGAGGGCCCTGCTCCTTCCTGCCACTTACCATCTGGCCTGGGGCGGGGCCTGAAGCCTCACAAGGACTGCTTGCTGCCTCCTGCCCGGGAGGACCCCTCTGAGTGAGTGCCTGAGGGCCCTGCTCTTGCCACTTACCATCTGGCCTGGGGCAGGGCCTGAAGCCTCACAAGGACTGCTTGCTGCTTGCTGCCTCCTGCCCGGGAGGACTCCTCTGAGTGAGTGCCTGAGGGCCCTGCTCTTGACACTTACCATCTGGCCTGGGGCGGGGCCTGAAGCCTCACAAGGACTGCTTGCTGCTTGCTGCCTGCTGCCTGCTGCCCAGGAGGACTCCCCTGAGTGAGTGCCTGAGGGCCCTGCTCGTTCCTGCCACTTACCATCTGGCCTGGGGCGGGGCCTGAAGCCTCACAAGGACTGCTTGCTGCTTGCTGCCTCCTGCCCGGGAGGACTCCTCTGAGTGAGTGCCTGAGGGCCCTGCTCTTGTCACTTACCATCTGGCCTGGGGCCGGGTCTGAAGCCTCACAAGGACTGCTTGCTGCTTGCTGCCTTCTGCCCATTAGGACTCCCCTGAGTGAGTGCCTGAGGGCCCTGCTCTTACCACTTACCATCTGGCCTGGGGCGGGGCCTGAAGCCTCACAAGGACTGCTTGCTGCTTGCTGCTTGCTGCCTGCTGCCTGCTGCCCAGGAGGACTCCCCTGAGTGAGTGCCTGAGGGCCCTGCTCCTTCCTGCCACTTACCATCTGGCCTGGGGCGGGGCCTGAAGCCTCACAAGGACTGCTTGCTGCCTGCTGCCCAGGAGACTCCCCTGAGTGAGTGCCTGAGGGCCCTGCTCCTTCCTGCCACTTACCATCTGGCCTGGGGCGGGGCCTGAAGCCTCACAAGGACTGCTTGCTGCCTCCTGCCCGGGAGGACCCCTCTGAGTGAGTGCCTGAGGGCCCTGCTCTTGCCACTTACCATCTGGCCTGGGGCAGGGCCTGAAGCCTCACAAGGACTGCTTGCTGCTTGCTGCCTCCTGCCCGGGAGGACTCCTCTGAGTGAGTGCCTGAGGGCCCTGCTCTTGCCACTTACCATCTGGCCTGGGGCGGGGCCTGAAGCCTCACAAGGACTGCTTGCTGCTTGCTGCCTGCTGCCTGCTGCCCAGGAGGACTCCCCTGAGTGAGTGCCTGAGGGCCCTGCTCCTTCCTGCCACTTACCATCTGGCCTGGGGCGGGGCCTGAAGCCTCACAAGGACTGCTTGCTGCTTGCTGCCTCCTGCCCGGGAGGACTCCTCTGAGTGAGTGCCTGAGGGCCCTGCTCTTGTCACTTACCATCTGGCCTGGGGCCGGGTCTGAAGCCTCACAAGGACTGCTTGCTGCTTGCTGCCTTCTGCCCATTAGGACTCCCCTGAGTGAGTGCCTGAGGGCCCTGCTCCTTCCTGCCACTTACCATCTGGCCTGGGGCGGGGCCTGAAGCCTCACAAGGACTGCTTGCTGCTTGCTGCCTCCTGCCCGGGAGGACTCCTCTGAGTGAGTGCCTGAGGGCCCTGCTCCTGCCACTTACCATCTGGCCTGGGGCGGGGCCTGAAGCCTCACAAGGACTGCTTGCTGCTTGCTGCCTCCTGCCCGGGAGGACTCCTCTGAGTGAGTGCCTGAGGGCCCTGCTCCTTCCTGCCACTTACCATCTGGCCTGGGGCGGGGCCTGAAGCCTCACAAGGACTGCTTGCTGCTTGCTGCCTGCTGCCCGGGAGACTCCCCTGAGTGAGTGCCTGAGGCCCCTGCTCTTGCCACTTACCATCTGGCATGGGGCAGGGCCTGGAGCCTCACAAGGACTGCTTGCTGCTTGCTGCCTGCTGCCCGGGAGACTCCCCTGAGTGAGTGCCTGAGGGCCCTGCTCTTGCCACTTACCATCTGGCCTGGGGCGGGGCCTGAAGCCTCACAAGGACTGCTTGCTGCTTGCTGCCTGCTGCCTGCTGCCCAGGAGGACTCCCCTGAGTGAGTGCCTGAGGGCCCTGCTCCTTCCTGCCACTTACCATCTGGCCTGGGGCCGGGTCTGAAGCCTCACAAGGACTGCTTGCTGCTTGCTGCCTTCTGCCCATGAGGACTCCCCTGACTGAGTGCCTGAGGGCCCTGCTCCTTCCTGCCACTTACCATCTGGCCTGGGGCGGGGCCTGAAGCCTCACAAGGACTGCTTGCTGCCTCCTGCCCGGGAGGACTCCTCTGAGTGAGTGCCTGAGGGCCCTGCTCCTGCCACTTACCATCTGGCCTGGGGCGGGGCCTGAAGCCTCACAAGGACTGCTTGCTGCTTGCTGCCTCCTGCCCGGGAGGACTCCTCTGAGTGAGTGCCTGAGGGCCCTGCTCCTTCCTGCCACTTACCATCTGGCCTGGGGCGGGGCCTGAAGCCTCACAAGGACTGCTTGCTGCTTGCTGCCTGCTGCCCGGGAGACTCCCCTGAGTGAGTGCCTGAGGCCCCTGCTCTTGCCACTTACCATCTGGCATGGGGCAGGGCCTGGAGCCTCACAAGGACTGCTTGCTGCTTGCTGCCTGCTGCCTGCTGCCCAGGAGGACTCCCCTGAGTGAGTGCCTGAGGCCCCTGCTCTTGCCACTTACCATCTGGCCTGGGGCGGGGCCTGAAGCCTCACAAGGACTGCTTGCTGCTTGCTGCCTGCTGCCTGCTGCCCAGGAGGACTCCCCTGAGTGAGTGCCTGAGGGCCCTGCTCCTTCCTGCCACTTACCATCTGGCCTGGGGCGGGGCCTGAAGCCTCACAAGGACTGCTTGCTGCTTGCTGCCTGCTGCCCGGGAGACTCCCCTGAGTGAGTGCCTGAGGGCCCTGCTCTTGCCACTTACCATCTGGCCTGGGGCAGGGCCTGAAGCCTCACAAGGACTGCTTGCTGCTTGCTGCCTCCTGCCCGGGAGGACTCCTCTGAGTGAGTGCCTGAGGGCCCTGCTCTTGTCACTTAGCATCTGGCCTGGGGCCGGGTCTGAAGCCTCACAAGGACTGCTTGCTGCTTGCTGCCTCCTGCCCATATGGACTCCCCTGAGTGAGTGCGTGAGGGCCCTGCTCCTTCCTGCCACTTACCATCTGGCCTAGGGCGGGGCCTGAAGCCTCACAAGGACTGCTTGCTGCCTCCTGCCCGGGAGGACCCCTCTGAGTGAGTGCCTGAGGGCCCTGCTCTTGCCACTTACCATCTGGCCTGGGGCAGGGCCTGAAGCCTCACAAGGACTGCTTGCTGCTTGCTGCCTCCTGCCCGGGAGGACTCCTCTGAGTGAGTGCCTGAGGGCCCTGCTCTTGCCACTTACCATCTGGCCTGGGGCGGGGCCTGAAGCCTCACAAGGACTGCTTGCTGCTTGCTGCCTCCTGCCCGGGAGGACTCCTCTGAGTGAGTGCCTGAGGGCCCTGCTCCTTGTGCCACTTACCATCTGGCCTGGGGCAGGGCCTGAAGCCTCAAAAGGACTGCTTGCTGCTTTCTGCCTCCTGCCCGGGAGGACTCCTCTGAGTGAGTGCCTGAGGGCCCATCTCCTTCCTGCCACTTACCATCTGGCCTGGGGCGGGGCCTGAAGCCTCACAAGGACTGCTTGCTGCTTGCTGCCTCCTGCCCGGGAGGACTCCCCTGAGTGAGTGCCTGAGGGCCCTGCTCCTTCCTGCCACTTACCATCTGGCCTGGGGCGGGGCCTGAAGCCTCACAAGGACTGCTTGCTGCCTGCTGCCCGGGAGACTCCCCTGAGTGAGTGCCTGAGGGCCCTGCTCCTTCCTTCCACTTACCATCTGGCCTGGGGCGGGGCCTGAAGCCTCACAAGGACTGCTTGCTGCTTGCTGCCTCCTGCCCGGGAGGACTCATCTGAGTGAGTGCCTGAGGGCCCTGCTCCTTCCTGCCACTTACCATCTGGCCTGGGGCGGGGCCTGAAGCCTCACAAGGACTGCTTGCTGCTTGCTGCCTGCTGCCCGGGAGACTCCCCTGAGTGAGTGCCTGAGGGCCCTGCTCTTGCCACTTACCATCTGGCCTGGGGCAGGGCCTGGAGCCTCACAAGGACTGCTTGCTGCTTGCTGCCTGCTGCCCGGGAGACTCCCCTGAGTGAGTGCCTGAGGGCCCTGCTCTTACCACTTACCATCTGGCCTGGGGCGGGGCCTGAAGCCTCACAAGGACTGCTTGCTGCTTGCTGCTTGCTGCCTGCTGCCTGCTGCCCAGGAGGACTCCCCTGAGTGAGTGCCTGAGGGCCCTGCTCCTTCCTGCCACTTACCATCTGGCCTGGGGCGGGGCCTGAAGCCTCACAAGGACTGCTTGCTGCCTGCTGCCCAGGAGACTCCCCTGAGTCAGTGCCTGAGGGCCCTGCTCCTTCCTGCCACTTACCATCTGGCCTGGGGCGGGGCCTGAAGCCTCACAAGGACTGCTTGCTGCCTCCTGCCCGGGAGGACCCCTCTGAGTGAGTGCCTGAGGGCCCTGCTCTTGCCACTTACCATCTGGCCTGGGGCAGGGCCTGAAGCCTCACAAGGACTGCTTGCTGCTTGCTGCCTCCTGCCCGGGAGGACTCCTCTGAGTGAGTGCCTGAGGGCCCTGCTCTTGCCACTTACCATCTGGCCTGGGGCGGGGCCTGAAGCCTCACAAGGACTGCTTGCTGCTTGCTGCCTGCTGCCCAGGAGGACTCCCCTGAGTGAGTGCCTGAGGGCCCTGCTCCTTCCTGCCACTTACCATCTGGCCTGGGGCGGGGCCTGAAGCCTCACAAGGACTGCTTGCTGCTTGCTGCCTCCTGCCCGGGAGGACTCCTCTGAGTGAGTGCCTGAGGGCCCTGCTCTTGTCACTTACCATCTGGCCTGGGGCCGGGTCTGAAGCCTCACAAGGACTGCTTGCTGCTTGCTGCCTTCTGCCCATTAGGACTCCCCTGAGTGAGTGCCTGAGGGCCCTGCTCTTACCACTTACCATCTGGCCTGGGGCGGGGCCTGAAGCCTCACAAGGACTGCTTGCTGCTTGCTGCTTGCTGCCTGCTGCCTGCTGCCCAGGAGGACTCCCCTGAGTGAGTGCCTGAGGGCCCTGCTCCTTCCTGCCACTTACCATCTGGCCTGGGGCGGGGCCTGAAGCCTCACAAGGACTGCTTGCTGCCTGCTGCCCAGGAGACTCCCCTGAGTGAGTGCCTGAGGGCCCTGCTCCTTCCTGCCACTTACCATCTGGCCTGGGGCGGGGCCTGAAGCCTCACAAGGACTGCTTGCTGCCTCCTGCCCGGGAGGACCCCTCTGAGTGAGTGCCTGAGGGCCCTGCTCTTGCCACTTACCATCTGGCCTGGGGCAGGGCCTGAAGCCTCACAAGGACTGCTTGCTGCTTGCTGCCTCCTGCCCGGGAGGACTCCTCTGAGTGAGTGCCTGAGGGCCCTGCTCTTGCCACTTACCATCTGGCCTGGGGCGGGGCCTGAAGCCTCACAAGGACTGCTTGCTGCTTGCTGCCTGCTGCCTGCTGCCCAGGAGGACTCCCCTGAGTGAGTGCCTGAGGGCCCTGCTCCTTCCTGCCACTTACCATCTGGCCTGGGGCGGGGCCTGAAGCCTCACAAGGATTGCTTGCTGCTTGCTGCCTCCTGCCCGGGAGGACTCCTCTGAGTGAGTGCCTGAGGGCCCTGCTCTTGTCACTTACCATCTGGCCTGGGGCCGGGTCTGAAGCCTCACAAGGACTGCTTGCTGCTTGCTGCCTTCTGCCCATTAGGACTCCCCTGAGTGAGTGCCTGAGGGCCCTGCTCCTTCCTGCCACTTACCATCTGGCCTGGGGCGGGGCCTGAAGCCTCACAAGGACTGCTTGCTGCTTGCTGCCTCCTGCCCGGGAGGACTCCTCTGCGTGAGTGCCTGAGGGCCCTGCTCCTGCCACTTACCATCTGGCCTGGGGCGGGGCCTGAAGCCTCACAAGGACTGCTTGCTGCTTGCTGCCTCCTGCCCGGGAGGACTCCTCTGAGTGAGTGCCTGAGGGCCCTGCTCCTTCCTGCCACTTACCATCTGGCCTGGGGCGGGGCCTGAAGCCTCACAAGGACTGCTTGCTGCTTGCTGCCTGCTGCCCGGGAGACTCCCCTGAGTGAGTGCCTGAGGCCCCTGCTCTTGCCACTTACCATCTGGCATGGGGCAGGGCCTGGAGCCTCACAAGGACTGCTTGCTGCTTGCTGCCTGCTGCCCGGGAGACTCCCCTGAGTGAGTGCCTGAGGGCCCTGCTCTTGCCACTTACCATCTGGCCTGGGGCGGGGCCTGAAGCCTCACAAGGACTGCTTGCTGCTTGCTGCCTGCTGCCTGCTGCCCAGGAGGACTCCCCTGAGTGAGTGCCTGAGGGCCCTGCTCCTTCCTGCCACTTACCATCTGGCCTGGGGCGGGGCCTGAAGCCTCACAAGGACTGTTTGCTGCTTGCTGCCTGCTGCCCGGGAGACTCCCCTGAGTGAGTGCCTGAGGGCCCTGCTCTTGCCACTTACCATCTGGCCTGGGGCGGGGCCTGAAGCCTCACAAGGACTGCTTGCTGCTTGCTGCCTGCTGCCTGCTGCCCAGGAGGACTCCCCTGAGTGAGTGCCTGAGGGCCCTGCTCCTTCCTGCCACTTACCCTCTGGCCTGGGGCCGGGTCTGAAGCCTCACAAGGACTGCTTGCTGCCTGCTGCCTTCTGCCCATGAGGACTCCCCTGACTGAGTGCCTGAGGGCCCTGCTCCTTCCTGCCACTTACCATCTGGCCTGGGGCGGGGCCTGAAGCCTCACAAGGACTGCTTGCTGCCTCCTGCCCGGGAGGACTCCTCTGAGTGAGTGCCTGAGGGCCCTGCTCCTGCCACTTACCATCTGGCCTGGGGCGGGGCCTGAAGCCTCACAAGGACTGCTTGCTGCTTGCTGCCTCCTGCCCGGGAGGACTCCTCTGAGTGAGTGCCTGAGGGCCCTGCTCCTTCCTGCCACTTACCATCTGGCCTGGGGCGGGGCCTGAAGCCTCACAAGGACTGCTTGCTGCTTGCTGCCTGCTGCCCGGGAGACTCCCCTGAGTGAGTGCCTGAGGCCCCTGCTCTTGCCACTTACCATCTGGCATGGGGCAGGGCCTGGAGCCTCACAAGGACTGCTTGCTGCTTGCTGCCTGCTGCCTGCTGCCCAGGAGGACTCCCCTGAGTGAGTGCCTGAGGCCCCTGCTCTTGCCACTTACCATCTGGCCTGGGGCGGGGCCTGAAGCCTCACAAGGACTGCTTGCTGCTTGCTGCCTGCTGCCTGCTGCCCAGGAGGACTCCCCTGAGTGAGTGCCTGAGGGCCCTGCTCCTTCCTGCCACTTACCATCTGGCCTGGGGCGGGGCCTGAAGCCTCACAAGGACTGCTTGCTGCTTGCTGCCTGCTGCCCGGGAGACTCCCCTGAGTGAGTGCCTGAGGGCCCTGCTCTTGCCACTTACCATCTGGCCTGGGGCAGGGCCTGAAGCCTCACAAGGACTGCTTGCTGCTTGCTGCCTCCTGCCCGGGAGGACTCCTCTGAGTGAGTGCCTGAGGGCCCTGCTCTTTTCACTTAGCATCTGGCCTGGGGCCGGGTCTGAAGCCTCACAAGGACTGCTTGCTGCTTGCTGCCTCCTGCCCATATGGACTCCCCTGAGTGAGTGCGTGAGGGCCCTGCTCCTTCCTGCCACTTACCATCTGGCCTAGGGCGGGGCCTGAAGCCTCACAAGGACTGCTTGCTGCCTCCTGCCCGGGAGGACCCCTCTGAGTGAGTGCCTGAGGGCCCTGCTCTTGCCACTTACCATCTGGCCTGGGGCAGGGCCTGAAGCCTCACAAGGACTGCTTGCTGCTTGCTGCCTCCTGCCCGGGAGGACTCCTCTGAGTGAGTGCCTGAGGGCCCTGCTCTTGCCACTTACCATCTGGCCTGGGGCGGGGCCTGAAGCCTCACAAGGACTGCTTGCTGCTTGCTGCCTCCTGCCCGGGAGGACTCCTCTGAGTGAGTGCCTGAGGGCCCTGCTCCTTGTGCCACTTACCATCTGGCCTGGGGCAGGGCCTGAAGCCTCAAAAGGACTGCTTGCTGCTTTCTGCCTCCTGCCCGGGAGGACTCCTCTGAGTGAGTGCCTGAGGGCCCATCTCCTTCCTGCCACTTACCATCTGGCCTGGGGCGGGGCCTGAAGCCTCACAAGGACTGCTTGCTGCTTGCTGCCTCCTGCCCGGGAGGACTCCTCTGAGTGAGTGCCTGAGGGCCCTGCTCTTGTCACTTACCATCTGGCCTGGGGCCGGGTCTGAAGCCTCACAAGGACTGCTTGCTGCTTGCTGCCTCCTGCCCATAAGGACTCCTCTGAGTGAGTGCCTGAGGGCCCTGCTCTTGTGACTTAGCATCTGGCCTGGGGCCGGGTCTGAAGCCTCACAAGGACTGCTTGCTGCTTGCTGCCTCCTGCCCATAAGGACTCCTCTGAGTGAGTGCCTGAGGGCCCTGCTCTTGCCACTTACCATCTGGCCTGGGGCGGGGCCTGAAGCCTCACAAGGACTGCTTGCTGCTTGCTGCCTGCTGCCTGCTGCCCAGGAGGATTCCCCTGAGTGAGTGCCTGAGGGCCCTGCTCCTTCCTGCCACTTACCATCTGGCCTGGGGCGGGGCCTGAAGCCTCACAAGGACTGTTTGCTGCTTGCTGCCTGCTGCCCGGGAGACTCCCCTGAGTGAGTGCCTGAGGGCCCTGCTCTTGCCACTTACCATCTGGCCTTGGGCGGGGCCTGAAGCCTCACAAGGACTGCTTGCTGCTTGCTGCCTGCTGCCTGCTGCCCAGGAGGACTCCCCTGAGTGAGTGCCTGAGGGCCCTGCTCCTTCCTGCCACTTACCATCTGGCCTGGGGCCGGGTCTGAAGCCTCAAAAGGACTGCTTGCTGCTTGCTGCCTTCTGCCCATGAGGACTCCCCTGACTGAGTGCCTGAGGGCCCTGCTCCTTCCTGCCACTTACCATCTGGCCTGGGGCGGGGCCTGAAGCCTCACAAGGACTGCTTGCTGCCTCCTGCCCGGGAGGACTCCTCTGAGTGAGTGCCTGAGGGCCCTGCTCCTGCCACTTACCATCTGGCCTGGGGCGGGGCCTGAAGCCTCACAAGGACTGCTTGCTGCTTGCTGCCTCCTGCCCGGGAGGACTCCTCTGAGTGAGTGCCTGAGGGCCCTGCTCCTTCCTGCCACTTACCATCTGGCCTGGGGCGGGGCCTGAAGCCTCACAAGGACTGCTTGCTGCTTGCTGCCTGCTGCCCGGGAGACTCCCCTGAGTGAGTGCCTGAGGCCCCTGCTCTTGCCACTTACCATCTGGCATGGGGCAGGGCCTGGAGCCTCACAAGGACTGCTTGCTGCTTGCTGCCTGCTGCCCGGGAGACTCCCCTGAGTGAGTGCCTGAGGGCCCTGCTCTTGCCACTTACCATCTGGCCTGGGGCGGGGCCTGAAGCCTCACAAGGACTGCTTGCTGCTTGCTGCCTGCTGCCTGCTGCCCAGGAGGACTCCCCTGAGTGAGTGCCTGAGGGCCCTGCTCCTTCCTGCCACTTACCATCTGGCCTGGGGCGGGGCCTGAAGCCTCACAAGGACTGCTTGCTGCTTGCTGCCTGCTGCCCGGGAGACTCCCCTGAGTGAGTGCCTGAGGGCCCTGCTCTTGCCACTTACCATCTGGCCTGGGGCAGGGCCTGAAGCCTCACAAGGACTGCTTGCTGCTTGCTGCCTCCTGCCCGGGAGGACTCCTCTGAGTGAGTGCCTGAGGGCCCTGCTCTTGTCACTTAGCATCTGGCCTGGGGCCGGGTCTGAAGCCTCACAAGGACTGCTTGCTGCTTGCTGCCTCCTGCCCATATGGACTCCCCTGAGTGAGTGCGTGAGGGCCCTGCTCCTTCCTGCCACTTACCATCTGGCCTAGGGCGGGGCCTGAAGCCTCACAAGGACTGCTTGCTGCCTCCTGCCCGGGAGGACCCCTCTGAGTGAGTGCCTGAGGGCCCTGCTCTTGCCACTTACCATCTGGCCTGGGGCAGGGCCTGAAGCCTCACAAGGACTGCTTGCTGCTTGCTGCCTCCTGCCCGGGAGGACTCCTCTGAGTGAGTGCCTGAGGGCCCTGCTCTTGCCACTTACCATCTGGCCTGGGGCGGGGCCTGAAGCCTCACAAGGACTGCTTGCTGCTTGCTGCCTGCTGCCTGCTGCCCAGGAGGACTCCCCTGAGTGAGTGCCTGAGGGCCCTGCTCCTTCCTGCCACTTACCATCTGGCCTGGGGTATGGCCTGAAGCCTCACAAGGACTGCTTGCTGCTTGCTGCCTGCTGCCCGGGAGACTCCCCTGAGTGAGTGCCTGAGGGCCCTGCTCTTGCCACTTACCATCTGGCCTGGGGCAGGGCCTGAAGCCTCACAAGGACTGCTTGCTGCTTGCTGCCTCCTGCCCGGGAGGACTCCTCTGAGTGAGTGCCTGAGGGCCCTGCTCTTGTCACTTAGCATCTGGCCTGGGGCCGGGTCTGAAGCCTCACAAGGACTGCTTGCTGCTTGCTGCCTCCTGCCCATATGGACTCCCCTGAGTGAGTGCGTGAGGGCCCTGCTCCTTCCTGCCACTTACCATCTGGCCTAGGGCGGGGCCTGAAGCCTCACAAGGACTGCTTGCTGCCTCCTGCCCGGGAGGACCCCTCTGAGTGAGTGCCTGAGGGCCCTGCTCTTGCCACTTACCATCTGGCCTGGGGCAGGGCCTGAAGCCTCACAAGGACTGCTTGCTGCTTGCTGCCTCCTGCCCGGGAGGACTCCTCTGAGTGAGTGCCTGAGGGCCCTGCTCTTGCCACTTACCATCTGGCCTGGGGCGGGGCCTGAAGCCTCACAAGGACTGCTTGCTGCTTGCTGCCTCCTGCCCGGGAGGACTCCTCTGAGTGAGTGCCTGAGGGCCCTGCTCCTTGTGCCACTTACCATCTGGCCTGGGGCAGGGCCTGAAGCCTCAAAAGGACTGCTTGCTGCTTTCTGCCTCCTGCCCGGGAGGACTCCTCTGAGTGAGTGCCTGAGGGCCCATCTCCTTCCTGCCACTTACCATCTGGCCTGGGGCGGGGCCTGAAGCCTCACAAGGACTGCTTGCTGCTTGCTGCCTCCTGCCCGGGAGGACTCCTCTGAGTGAGTGCCTGAGGGCCCTGCTCTTGTCACTTACCATCTGGCCTGGGGCCGGGTCTGAAGCCTCACAAGGACTGCTTGCTGCTTGCTGCCTCCTGCCCATAAGGACTCCTCTGAGTGAGTGCCTGAGGGCCCTGCTCTTGTGACTTAGCATCTGGCCTGGGGCCGGGTCTGAAGCCTCACAAGGACTGCTTGCTGCTTGCTGCCTCCTGCCCATAAGGACTCCTCTGAGTGAGTGCCTGAGGGCCCTGCTCTTGCCACTTACCATCTGGCCTGGGGCGGGGCCTGAAGCCTCACAAGGACTGCTTGCTGCTTGCTGCCTGCTGCCCAGGAGGATTCCCCTGAGTGAGTGCCTGAGGGCCCTGCTCCTTCCTGCCACTTACTATCTGGCCTGGGGCGGGGCCTGAAGCCTCACAAGGACTGCTTGCTGCCTGCTGCCCGGGAGACTCCCCTGAGTGAGTGCCTGAGGGCCCTGCTCCTTCCTTCCACTTACCATCTGGCCTGGGGCGGGGCCTGAAGCCTCACAAGGACTGCTTGCTGCTTGCTGCCTCCTGCCCGGGAGGACTCATCTGAGTGAGTGCCTGAGGGCCCTGCTCCTTCCTGCCACTTACCATCTGGCCTGGGGCGGGGCCTGAAGCCTCACAAGGACTGCTTGCTGCTTGCTGCCTGCTGCCCGGGAGAATCCCCTGAGTGAGTGCCTGAGGGCCCTGCACTTGCCACTTACCATCTGGCCTGGGGCAGGGCCTGGAGCCTCACAAGGACTGCTTGCTGCTTGCTGCCTGCTGCCCGGGAGACTCCCCTGAGTGAGTGCCTGAGGGCCCTGCTCTTGCCACTTACCATCTGGCCTGGGGCGGGGCCTGAAGCCTCACAAGGACTGCTTGCTGCTTGCTGCCTGCTGCCTGCTGCCCGGGAGGACTCCCCTGAGTGAGTGCCTGAGGGCCCTGCTCCTTCCTGCCGCTTACCATCTGGCCTGGGGCGGGGCCTGAAGCCTCAGAAGGACTGCTTGCTGCTTGCTGCCTGCTGCCCAGGAGACTCCCCTGAGTGAGTGCCTGAGGGCCCTGCTCCTTCCTGCCACTTACCATCTGGCCTGGGGCGGGGCCTGAAGCCTCACAAGGACTGCTTGCTGCCTCCTGACCGGGAGGACCCCTCTGAGTGAGTGCCTGAGGGCCCTGCTCTTGCCACTTACCATCTGGCCTGGGGCAGGGCCTGAAGCCTCACAAGGACTGCTTGCTGCTTGCTGCCTGCTGCCCGGGAGACTCCCCTGAGTGAGTGCCTGAGGGCCCTGCTCTTTCCACTTACCATCTGGCCTGGGGCAGGGCCTGGAGCCTCACAAGGACTGCTTGCTGCTTGCTGCCTGCTGCCCGGGAGACTCCCCTGAGTGAGTGCCTGAGGGCCCTGCTCTTGCCACTTACCATCTGGCCTGGGGCGGGGCCTGAAGCCTCACAAGGACTGCTTGCTGCTTGCTGC
Source organism: Podarcis gaigeae (assembly GCF_964106915.1). Classification (NCBI taxonomy): domain Eukaryota; kingdom Metazoa; phylum Chordata; class Lepidosauria; order Squamata; family Lacertidae; genus Podarcis; species Podarcis gaigeae. The sequence continues at coordinate 48,130 of NW_028153414.1, forward strand.
CTACTGCCTGCTGCCCAGGAGGACTCCCCTGAGTGAGTGCCTGAGGGCCCTGCTCCTTCCTGCCACTTACCATCTGGCCTGGGGCGGGGCCTGAAGCCTCACAAGGACTGCTTGCTGCTTGCTGCCTGCTGCCCAGGAGACTCCCCTGAGTGAGTGCCTGAGGGCCCTGCTCCTTCCTGCCACTTACCATCTGGCCTGGGGCGGGGCCTGAAGCCTCACAAGGACTGCTTGCTGCTTGCTGCCTCCTGCCCGGGAGGACTCCTCTGAGTGAGTGCCTGAGGGCCCTGCTCTTGCCACTTACCATCTGGCCTGGGGCGGGGCCTGAAGCCTCACAAGGACTGCTTGCTGCTTGCTGCCTCCTGCCCGGGAGGACTCCTCTGAGTGAGTGCCTGAGGGCCCTGCTCCTTGCTGCCACTTACCATCTGGCCTGGGGCAGGGCCTGAAGCCTCAAAAGGACTGCTTGCTGCCTCCTGCCCGGGAGGACTCCTCTGAGTGAGTGCCTGAGGGCCCATCTCCTTTCTGCCACTTACCATCTGGCCTGGGGCGGGGCCTGAAGCCTCACAAGGACTGCTTGCTGCTTGCTGCCTCCTGCCCGGGAGGACTCCTCTGAGTGAGTGCCTGAGGGCCCTGCTCTTGTCACTTACCATCTGGCCTGGGGCCGGGTCTGAAGCCTCACAAGGACTGCTTGCTGCTTGCTGCCTTCTGCCCATGAGGACTCCCCTGAGTGAGTGCCTGAGGGCCCTGCTCCTTCCTGCCACTTACCATCTGGCCTGGGGCGGGGCCTGAAGCCTCACAAGGACTGCTTGCTGCTTGCTGCCTCCTGCCCGGGAGGACTCCTCTGAGTGAGTGCCTGAGGGCCCTGCTCCTGCCACTTACCATCTGGCCTGGGGCGGGGCCTGAAGCCTCACAAGGACTGCTTGCTGCTTGCTGCCTCCTGCCCGGGAGGACTCCTCTGAGTGAGTGCCTGAGGGCCCTGCTCCTTGCTGCCACTTACCATCTGGCCTGGGCCAGGGCCTGAAGCCTCAAAAGGACTGCTTGCTGCCTCCTGCCCGGGAGGACTACTCTGAGTGAGTGCCTGAGGGCCCATCTCCTTTCTGCCACTTACCATCTGGCCTGGGGCGGGGCCTGAAGCCTCACAAGGACTGCTTGCTGCTTGCTGCCTCCTGCCCGGGAGGACTCCTCTGAGTGAGTGCCTGAGGGCCCTGCTCTTGACACTTACCATCTGGCCTGGGGCCGGGTCTGAAGCCTCACAAGGACTGCTTGCTGCTTGCTGCCTTCTGCCCATTAGGACTCCCCTGAGTGAGTGCCTGAGGGCCCTGCTCCTTCCTGCCACTTACCATCTGGCCTGGGGCGGGGCCTGAAGCCTCACAAGGACTGCTTGCTGCTTGCTGCCTGCTGCCCGGGAGACTCCCCTGAGTGAGTGCCTGAGGCCCCTGCTCTTGCCACTTACCATCTGGCATGGGGCAGGGCCTGGAGCCTCACAAGGACTGCTTGCTGCTTGCTGCCTGCTGCCCGGGAGACTCCCCTGAGTGAGTGCCTGAGGGCCCTGCTCTTGCCACTTACCATCTGGCCTGGGGCGGGGCCTGAAGCCTCACAAGGACTGCTTGCTGCTTGCTGCCTGCTGCCTGCTGCCCAGGAGGACTCCCCTGAGTGAGTGCCTGAGGGCCCTGCTCCTTCCTGCCACTTACCATCTGGCCTGGGGCGGGGCCTGAAGCCTCACAAGGACTGTTTGCTGCTTGCTGCCTGCTGCCCGGGAGACTCCCCTGAGTGAGTGCCTGAGGGCCCTGCTCTTGCCACTTACCATCTGGCCTGGGGCGGGGCCTGAAGCCTCACAAGGACTGCTTGCTGCTTGCTGCCTGCTGCCTGCTTCCCAGGAGGACTCCCCTGAGTGAGTGCCTGAGGGTCCTGCTCCTTCCTGCCACTTACCATCTGGCCTGGGGCCGGGCCTGAAGCCTCACAAGGACTGCTTGCTGCTTGCTGCCTTCTGCCCATGAGGACTCCCCTGACTGAGTGCCTGAGGGCCCTGCTCCTTCCTGCCACTTACCATCTGGCCTGGGGCGGGGCCTGAAGCCTCACAAGGACTGCTTGCTGCTTGCTGCCTCCTGCCCGGGAGGACTCCTCTGAGTGAGTGCCTGAGGGCCCTGCTCCTGCCACTTACCATCTGGCCTGGGGCGGGGCCTGAAGCCTCACATGGACTGCTTGCTGCTTGCTGCGTCCTGCCCAGGAGGACTCCTCTGAGTGAGTGCCTGAGGGCCCTGCTCCTTCCTGCCACTTACCATCTGGCCTGGGGCGGGGCCTGAAGCCTCACAAGGACTGCTTGCTGCTTGCTGCCTGCTGCCCGGGAGACTCCCCTGAGTCAGTGCCTGAGGCCCCTGCTCTTGCCACTTACCATCTGGCATGGGGCAGGGCCTGGAGCCTCAAAAGGACTGCTTGCTGCTTGCTGCCTCCTGCCCGGGAGGACTCCTCTGAGTGAGTGCCTGAGGGCCCTGCTCCTTGTGCCACTTACCATCTGGCCTGGGGCGGGGCCTGAAGCCTCACAAGGACTGCTTGCTGCTTGCTGCCTGCTGCCTGCTGCCCAGGAGGACTCCCCTGAGTGAGTGCCTGAGGGCCCTGCTCCTTCCTGCCACTTACCATCTGGCCTGGGGCGGGGCCTGAAGCCTCACAATGACTGTTTGCTGCTTGCTGCCTGCTGCCCGGGAGACTCCCCTGAGTGAGTGCCTGAGGGCCCTGCTCTTGCCACTTACCATCTGGCCTGGGGCGGGGCCTGAAGCCTCACAAGGACTGCTTGCTGCTTGCTGCCTCCTGCCCGGGAGGACTCCCCTGAGTGAGTGCCTGTGGCCCCTGCTCTTGCCACTTACCATCTGGCATGGGGCAGGGCCTGGAGCCTCACAAGGACTGCTTGCTGCTTGCTGCCTGCTGCCCGGGAGACTCCCCTGAGTGAGTGCCTGAGGGCCCTGCTCTTGCCACTTACCATCTGGCCTGGGGCGGGGCCTGAAGCCTCACAAGGACTGCTTGCTGCTTGCTGCCTGCTGCCTGCTGCCCAGGAGGACTCCCCTGAGTGAGTGCCTGAGGGCCCTGCTCCTTCCTGCCACTTACCATCTGGCCTGGGGCGGGGCCTGAAGCCTCACAAGGACTGTTTGCTGCTTGCTGCCTGCTGCCCGGGAGACTCCCCTGAGTGAGTGCCTGAGGGCCCTGCTCTTGCCACTTACCATCTGGCCTGGGGCGGGGCCTGAAGCCTCACAAGGACTGCTTGCTGCTTGCTGCCTGCTGCCTGCTTCCCAGGAGGACTCCCCTGAGTGAGTGCCTGAGGGTCCTGCTCCTTCCTGCCACTTACCATCTGGCCTGGGGCCGGGCCTGAAGCCTCACAAGGACTGCTTGCTGCTTGCTGCCTTCTGCCCATGAGGACTCCCCTGACTGAGTGCCTGAGGGCCCTGCTCCTTCCTGCCACTTACCATCTGGCCTGGGGCGGGGCCTGAAGCCTCACAAGGACTGCTTGCTGCTTGCTGCCTCCTGCCCGGGAGGACTCCTCTGAGTGAGTGCCTGAGGGCCCTGCTCCTGCCACTTACCATCTGGCCTGGGGCGGGGCCTGAAGCCTCACATGGACTGCTTGCTGCTTGCTGCGTCCTGCCCAGGAGGACTCCTCTGAGTGAGTGCCTGAGGGCCCTGCTCCTTCCTGCCACTTACCATCTGGCCTGGGGCGGGGCCTGAAGCCTCACAAGGACTGCTTGCTGCTTGCTGCCTGCTGCCCGGGAGACTCCCCTGAGTCAGTGCCTGAGGCCCCTGCTCTTGCCACTTACCATCTGGCATGGGGCAGGGCCTGGAGCCTCAAAAGGACTGCTTGCTGCTTGCTGCCTCCTGCCCGGGAGGACTCCTCTGAGTGAGTGCCTGAGGGCCCTGCTCCTTGTGCCACTTACCATCTGGCCTGGGGCGGGGCCTGAAGCCTCACAAGGACTGCTTGCTGCTTGCTGCCTGCTGCCTGCTGCCCAGGAGGACTCCCCTGAGTGAGTGCCTGAGGGCCCTGCTCCTTCCTGCAACTTAGCATCTGGCCTGGGGCCGGGTCTGAAGCCTCACAAGGACTGCTTGCTGCTTGCTGCCTCCTGCCCATATGGACTCCCCTGAGTGAGTGCGTGAGGGCCCTGCTCCTTCCTGCCACTTACCATCTGGCCTAGGGCGGGGCCTGAAGCCTCAGAAGGACTGCTTGCTGCCTCCTGCCCGGGAGGACCCCTCTGAGTGAGTGCCTGAGGGCCCTGCTCTTGCCACTTACCATCTGGCCTGGGGCAGGGCCTGAACCCTCACAAGGACTGCTTGCTGCTTGCTGCCTCCTGCCCGGGAGGACTCCTCTGAGTGAGTGCCTGAGGGCCCTGCTCTTGCCACTTACCATCTGGCCTGGGGCGGGGCCTGAAGCCTCACAAGGACTGCTTGCTGCTTGCTGCCTCCTGCCCGGGAGGACTCCTCTGAGTGAGTGCCTGAGGGCCCTGCTCCTTGTGCCACTTACCATCTGGCCTGGGGCAGGGCCTAGAGCCTCAAAAGGACTGCTTGCTGCTTTCTGCCTCCTGCCCGGGAGGACTCCTCTGAGTGAGTGCCTGAGGGCCCATCTCCTTCCAGCCACTTACCATCTGGCCTGGGGCGGGGCCTGAAGCCTCACAAGGACTGCTTGCTGCTTGCTGCCTCCTGCCCGGTAGGACTCCTCTGAGTGAGTGCCTGAGGGCCCTGCTCTTGTCACTTACCATCTGGCCTGGGGCCGGGTCTGAAGCCTCACAAGGACTGCTTGCTGCTTGCTGCCTCCTGCCCGGGAGGACTCCTCTGAGTGAGTGCCTGAGGGCCCTGCTCCTTGTGCCACTTACCATCTGGCCTGGGGCAGGGCCTAGAGCCTCAAAAGGACTGCTTGCTGCTTTCTGCCTCCTGCCCGGGAGGACTCCTCTGAGTGAGTGCCTGAGGGCCCATCTCCTTCCTGCCACTTACCATCTGGCCTGGGGCGGGGCCTGAAGCCTCACAAGGACTGCTTGCTGCTTGCTGCCTCCTGCCCGGTACGACTCCTCTGAGTGAGTGCCTGAGGGCCCTGCTCCTTCCTGCCACTTACCATCTGGCCTGGGGCAGGGCCTGAAGCCTCACAAGGACTGCTTGCTGCTTGCTGCCTCCTGCCCATAAGGACTCCTCTGAGTGAGTGCCTGAGGGCCCTGCTCTTGTGACTTAGCAGCTGGCCTGGGGCCGGGTCTGAAGCCTCACAAGGACTGCTTGCTGCTTGCTGCCTCCTGCCCATAAGGACTCCCCTGAGTGAGTGCCTGAGGGCCCTGCTCTTGCCACTTACCATCTGGCCTGGGGCGGGGCCTGAAGCCTCACAAGGACTGCTTGCTGCTTGCTGCCTGCTGCCCAGGAGGATTCCCCTGAGTGAGTGCCTGAGGGCCCTGCTCCTTCCTGCCACTTACCATCTGGCCTGGGGCGGGGCCTGAAGCCTCACAAGGACTGCTTGCTGCCTGCTGCCCGGGAGACTCCCCTGAGTGAGTGCCTGAGGGCCCTGCTCCTTCCTTCCACTTACCATCTGGCCTGGGGCGGGGCCTGAAGCCTCACAAGGACTGCTTGCTGCTTGCTGCCTCCTGCCCGGGAGGACTCATCTGAGTGAGTGCCTGAGGGCCCTGCTCCTTCCTGCCACTTACCATCTGGCCTGGGGCGGGGCCTGAAGCCTCACAAGGACTGCTTGCTGCTTGCTGCCTGCTGCCCAGGAGACTCCCCTGAGTGAGTGCCTGAGGGCCCTGCTCCTTCCTGCCACTTACCATCTGGGCTGGGGCGGGGCCTGAAGCCTCACAAGGACTGCTTGCTGCCTCCTGCCCGGGAGGACCCCTCTGAGTGAGTGCCTGAGGGCCCTGCTCTTGCCACTTACCATCTGGCCTGGGGCGGGGCCTGAAGCCTCACAAGGACTGCTTGCTGCTTGCTGCCTGCTGCCTGCTGCCCGGGAGGACTCCCCTGAGTGAGTGCCTGAGGGCCCTGCTCCTTCCTGCCACTTACCATCTGGCCTGGGGCGGGGCCTGAAGCCTCACAAGGACTGCTTGCTGCTTGCTGCCTGCTGCCCAGGAGACTCCCCTGAGTGAGTGCCTGAGGGCCCTGCTCCTTCCTGCCACTTACCATCTGGGCTGGGGCGGGGCCTGAAGCCTCACAAGGACTGCTTGCTGCCTCCTGCCCGGGAGGACCCCTCTGAGTGAGTGCCTGAGGGCCCTGCTCTTGCCACTTACCATCTGGCCTGGGGCAGGGCCTGAACCCTCACAAGGACTGCTTGCTGCTTGCTGCCTCCTGCCCGGGAGGACCCCTCTGAGTGAGTGCCTGAGGGCCCTGCTCTTGCCACTTACCATCTGGCCTGGGGCGGGGCCTGAAGCCTCACAAGGACTGCTTGCTGCTTGCTGCCTCCTGCCCGGGAGGACTCCTCTGAGTGAGTGCCTGAGGGCCCTGCTCCTTGTGCCACTTACCATCTGGCCTGGGGCAGGGCCTAGAGCCTCAAAAGGACTGCTTGCTGCTTTCTGCCTCCTGCCCGGGAGGACTCCTCTGAGTGAGTGCCTGAGGGCCCATCTCCTTCCTGCCACTTACCATCTGGCCTGGGGCGGGGCCTGAAGCCTCACAAGGACTGCTTGCTGCTTGCTGCCTCCTGCCCGGGAGGACTCCTCTGAGTGAGTGTCTGAGGGCCCTGCTCTTGTCACTTACCATCTGGCCTGGGGCCGGGTCTGAAGCCTCACAAGGACTGCTTGCTGCTTGCTGCCTTCTGCCCATGAGGACTCCCCTGAGTGAGTGCCTGAGGGCCCTGCTCCTTCCTGCCACTTACCATCTGGCCTGGGGCAGGGCCTGAAGCCTCACAAGGACTGCTTGCTGCTTGCTGCCTCCTGCCCATAAGGACTCCTCTGAGTGAGTGCCTGAGGGCCCTGCTCTTGTGACTTAGCATCTGGCCTGGGGCCGGGTCTGAAGCCTCACAAGGACTGCTTGCTGCTTGCTGCCTCCTGCCCATAAGGACTCCCCTGAGTGAGTGCCTGAGGGCCCTGCTCTTGCCACTTACCATCTGGCCTGGGGCGGGGCCTGAAGCCTCACAAGGACTGCTTGCTGCTTGCTGCCTGCTGCCCAGGAGGATTCCCCTGAGTGAGTGCCTGAGGGCCCTGCTCCTTCCTGCCACTTACCATCTGGCCTGGGGCGGGGCCTGAAGCCTCACAAGGACTGCTTGCTGCCTGCTGCCCGGGAGACTCCCCTGAGTGAGTGCCTGAGGGCCCTGCTCCTTCCTTCCACTTACCATCTGGCCTGGGGCGGGGCCTGAAGCCTCACAAGGACTGCTTGCTGCTTGCTGCCTCCTGCCCGGGAGGACTCATCTGAGTGAGTGCCTGAGGGCCCTGCTCCTTCCTGCCACTTACCATCTGGCCTGGGGCGGGGCCTGAAGCCTCACAAGGACTGCTTGCTGCTTGCTGCCTGCTGCCCGGGAGAATCCCCTGAGTGAGTGCCTGAGGGCCCTGCTCTTGCCACTTACCATCTGGCCTGGGGCAGGGCCTGGAGCCTCACAAGGACTGCTTGCTGCTTGCTGCCTGCTGCCCGGGAGACTCCCCTGAGTGAGTGCCTGAGGGCCCTGCTCTTGCCACTTACCATCTGGCCTAGGGCGGGGCCTGAAGCCTCACAAGGACTGCTTGCTGCTTGCTGCCTGCTGCCTGCTGCCCGGGAGGACTCCCCTGAGTGAGTGCCTGAGGGCCCTGCTCCTTCCTGCCACTTACCATCTGGCCTGGGGCGGGGCCTGAAGCCTCACAAGGACTGCTTGCTGCTTGCTGCCTGCTGCCCAGGAGACTCCTCTGAGTGAGTGCCTGAGGGCCCTGCTCCTTCCTGCCACTTACCATCTGGCCTGGGGCGGGGCCTGAAGCCTCACAAGGACTGCTTGCTGCCTCCTGCCCGGGAGGACCCCTCTGAGTGAGTGCCTGAGGGCCCTGCTCTTGCCACTTACCATCTGGCCTGGGGCAGGGCCTGAAGCCTCACAAGGACTGCTTGCTGCTTGATGCCTCCTGCCCGGGAGGACTCCTCTGAGTGAGTGCCTGAGGGCCCTGCTCTTGTCACTTACCATCTGGCCTGGGGCCGGGTCTGAAGCCTCACAAGGACTGCTTGCTGCTTGCTGCCTTCTGCCCATGAGGACTCCCCTGAGTGAGTGCCTGAGGGCCCTGCTCCTTCCTGCCACTTACCATCTGGCCTGGGGCGGGGCCTGAAGCCTCACAAGGACTGCTTGCTGCTTGCTGCCTGCTTCCCGGGAGAATCCCCTGAGTGAGTGCCTGAGGGCCCTGCTCTTGCCAATTACCATCTGGCCTGGGGCAGGGCCTGGAGCCTCACAAGGACTGCTTGCTGCTTGCTGCCTTCTGCCCATGAGGACTCCCCTGAGTGAGTGCCTGAGGGCCCTGCTCCTTGTGCCACTTACCATCTGGCCTGGGGCAGGGCCTGAAGCCTCAAAAGGACTGCTTGCTGCCTCCTGCCCGGGAGGACTCCTCTGAGTGAGTGCCTGAGGGCCCATCTCCTTTCTGCCACTTACCATCTGGCCTGGGGCAGGGCCTGAAGCCTCACAAGGACTGCTTGCTGCTTGCTGCCTCCTGCCCGGGAGGACTCCTCTGAGTGAGTGCCTGAGGGCCCTGCTCTTGTCACTTACCATCTGGCCTGGGGCCGGGTCTGAAGCCTCACAAGGACTGCTTGCTGCTTGCTGCCTTCTGCCCATGAGGACTCCCCTGAGTGAGTGCCTGAGGGCCCTGCTCCTTCCTGCCACTTACCATCTGGCCTGGGGCGGGGCCTGAAGCCTCACAAGGACTGCTTGCTGCTTGCTGCCTCCTGCCCGGGAGGACTCCTCTGAGTGAGTGCCTGAGGGCCCTGCTCCTGCCACTTACCATCTGGCCTGGGGCGGGGCCTGAAGCCTCACAAGGACTGCTTGCTGCTTGCTGCCTCCTGCCCGGGAGGACTCCTCTGAGTGAGTGCCTGAGGGCCCTGCTCCTTCCTGCCACTTACCATCTGGCCTGGGGCGGGGCCTGAAGCCTCACAAGGACTGCTTGCTGCTTGCTGCCTGCTGCCCGGGAGACTCCCCTGAGTGAGTGCCTGAGGGCCCTGCTCCTTCCAGCCACTTACCATCTGGCCTGGGGCGGGGCCTGAAGCCTCACAAGGACTGCTTGCTGCCTCCTGCCCGGGAGGACCCCTCTGAGTGAGTGCCTGAGGGCCCTGCTATTGCCACTTACCATCTGGCCTGGGGCAGGGCCTGAAGCCTCACAAGGACTGTTTGCTGCTTGCTGCCTCCTGCCCGGGAGGACTCCTCTGAGTGAGTGCCTGAGGGCCCTGCTCTTGCCACTTACCATCTGGCCTGGGGCGGGGCCTGAAGCCTCACAAGGACTGCTTGCTGCTTGCTGCCTCCTGCCCGGGAGGACTCCTCTGAGTGAGTGCCTGAGGGCCCTGCTCCTTGTGCCACTTACCATCTGGCCTGGGGCAGGGCCTGAAGCCTCAAAAGGACTGCTTGCTGCCTCCTGCCCGGGAGGACTCCTCTGAGTGAGTGCCTGAGGGCCCATCTCCTTTCTGCCACTTACCATCTGGCCTGGGGCGGGGCCTGAAGCCTCACAAGGACTGCATGCTGCTTGCTGCCTCCTGCCCGGGAGGACTCCTCTGAGTGAGTGCCTGAGGGCCGTGCTCTTGTCACTTAGCATCTGGCCTGGGGCCGGGTCTGAAGCCTCACAAGGACTGCTTGCTGCTTGCTGCCTCCTGCCCATAAGGACTCCCCTGAGTGAGTGCGTGAGGGCCCTGCTCCTTCCTGCCACTTACCATCTGGCCTGGGGCGGGGCCTGAAGCCTCACAAGGACTGCTTGCTGCCTCCTACCCGGAGGACCCCTCTGAGTGAGTGCCTGAGGGCCCTGCTCTTGCCACTTACCATCTGGCCTGGGGCAGGGCCTGAAGCCTCACAAGGACTGCTTGCTGCTTGCTGCCTCCTGCCCGGGAGGACTCCTCTGAGTGAGTGCCTGAGGGCCCTGCTCTTGCCACTTACCATCTGGCCTGGGGCGGGGCCTGAAGCCTCACAAGGACTGCTTGCTGCTTGCTGCCTCCTGCCCGGGAGGACTCCTCTGAGTGAGTGCCTGAGGGCCCTGCTCTTGTCACTTAGCATCTGGCCTGGGGCCGGGTCTGAAGCCTCACAAGGACTGCTTGCTGCTTGCTGCCTCCTGGCCATAAGGACTCCCCTGAGTGAGTGCGTGAGGGCCCTGCTCCTTCCTGCCACTTACCATCTGGCCTGGGGCGGGGCCTGAAGCCTCACAAGGACTGCTTGCTGCCTCCTACCCGGAGGACCCCTCTGAGTGAGTGCCTGAGGGCCCTGCTCTTGCCACTTACCATCTGGCCTGGGGCAGGGCCTGAAGCCTCACAAGGACTGCTTGCTGCTTGCTGCCTCCTGCCCGGGAGGACTCCTCTGAGTGAGTGCCTGAGGGCCCTGCTCTTGCCACTTACCATCTGGCCTGGGGCGGGGCCTGAAGCCTCACAAGGACTGCTTGCTGCTTTCTGCCTCCTGCCCGGGAGGACTCCTCTGAGTGAGTGCCTGAGGGCCCTGCTCCTTGTGCCACTTACCATCTGGCCTGGGGCAGGGCCTAAAGCCTCAAAAGGACTGCTTGCTGCTTGCTGCCTCCTGCCCGGGAGGACTCCTCTGAGTGAGTGCCTGAGGGCCCATCTCCTTCCTGCCACTTACCATCTGGCCTGGGGCGGGGCCTGAAGCCTCACAAGGACTGCTTGCTGCTTGCTGCCTGCTGCCCGGGAGACTCCCCTGAGTGAGTGCCTGAGGGCCCTGCTCCTTCCAGCCACTTACCATCTGGCCTGGGGCGGGGCCTGAAGCCTCACAAGTACTGCTTGCTGCCTCCTGCCCGGGAGGACCCCTCTGAGTGAGTGCCTGAGGGCCCTGCTATTGCCACTTACCATCTGGCCTGGGGCAGGGCCTGAAGCCTCACAAGGACTGTTTGCTGCTTGCTGCCTCCTGCCCGGGAGGACTCCTCTGAGTGAGTGCCTGAGGGCCCTGCTCTTGCCACTTACCATCTGGCCTGGGGCGGGGCCTGAAGCCTCACAAGGACTGCTTGCTGCTTGCTGCCTCCTGCCCGGGAGGACGCCTCTGAGTGAGTGCCTGAGGGCCCTGCTCCTTGTGCCACTTACCATCTGGCCTGGGGCAGGGCCTGAAGCCTCAAAAGGACTGCTTGCTGCCTCCTGCCCGGGAGGACTCCTCTGAGTGAGTGCCTGAGGGCCCATCTCCTTTCTGCCACTTACCATCTGGCCTGGGGCGGGGCCTGAAGCCTCACAAGGACTGCATGCTGCTTGCTGCCTCCTGCCCGGGAGGACTCCTCTGAGTGAGTGCCTGAGGGCCCTGCTCTTGTCACTTAGCATCTGGACTGGGGCCGGGTCTGAAGCCTCACAAGGACTGCTTGCTGCTTGCTGCCTCCTGCCCATAAGGACTCCCCTGAGTGAGTGCGTGAGGGCCCTGCTCCTTCCTGCCACTTACCATCTGGCCTGGGGCGGGGCCTGAAGCCTCACAAGGACTGCTTGCTGCCTCCTACCCGGAGGACCCCTCTGAGTGAGTGCCTGAGGGCACTGCTCTTGCCACTTACCATCTGGCCTGGGGCAGGGCCTGAAGCCTCACAAGGACTGCTTGCTGCTTGCTGCCTCCTGCCCGGGAGGACTCCTCTGAGTGAGTGCCTGAGGGCCCTGCTCTTGCCACTTACCATCTGGCCTGGGGCGGGGCCTGAAGCCTCACAAGGACTGCTTGCTGCTTGCTGCCTCCTGCCCGGGAGGACTCCTCTGAGTGAGTGCCTGAGGGCCCTGCTCTTGTCACTTAGCATCTGGCCTGGGGCCGGGTCTGAAGCCTCACAAGGACTGCTTGCTGCTTGCTGCCTCCTGCCCATAAGGACTCCCCTGAGTGAGTGCGTGAGGGCCCTGCTCCTTCCTGCCACTTACCATCTGGCCTGGGGCGGGGCCTGAAGCCTCACAAGGACTGCTTGCTGCCTCCTACCCGGAGGACCCCTCTGAGTGAGTGCCTGAGGGCCCTGCTCTTGCCACTTACCATCTGGCCTGGGGCAGGGCCTGAAGCCTCACAAGGACTGCTTGCTGCTTGCTGCCTCCTGCCCGGGAGGACTCCTCTGAGTGAGTGCCTGAGGGCCCTGCTCTTGCCACTTACCATCTGGCCTGGGGCGGGGCCTGAAGCCTCACAAGGACTGCTTGCTGCTTTCTGCCTCCTGCCCGGGAGGACTCCTCTGAGTGAGTGCCTGAGGGCCCTGCTCCTTGTGCCACTTACCATCTGGCCTGGGGCAGGGCCTAAAGCCTCAAAAGGACTGCTTGCTGCTTGCTGCCTCCTGCCCGGGAGGACTCCTCTGAGTGAGTGCCTGAGGGCCCATCTCCTTCCTGCCACTTACCATCTGGCCTGGGGCGGGGCCTGAAGCCTCACAAGGACTGCTTGCTGCTTGCTGCCTCCTGCCCGGGAGGACTCCTCTGAGTGAGTGCCTGAGGGCCCTGCTCTTGTCACTTACCATCTGGCCTGGGGCCGGGTCTGAAGCCTCACAAGGACTGCTTGCTGCTTGCTGCCTTCTGCCCATGAGGACTCCCCTGAGTGAGTGCCTGAGGGCCCTGCTCCTTCCTGCCACTTACCATCTGGCCTGGGGCGGGGCCTGGAGCCTCACAAGGACTGCTTGCTGCTTGCTGCCTCCTGCCCGGGAGGACTCCTCTGAGTGAGTGCCTGAGGGCCCTGCTCCTGCCACTTACCATCTGGCCTGGGGCGGGACCTGAAGCCTCACAAGGACTGCTTGCTGCTTGCTGCCTCCTGCCCGGGAGGACTCCTCTGAGTGAGTGCCTGAGGGCCCTGCTCTTGCCAATTACCATCTGGCCTGGGGCGGGGCCTGAAGCCTCACAAGGACTGCTTGCTGCTTGCTGCCTGCTGCCTGCTGCCCAGGAGGACTCCCCTGAGTGAGTGCCTGAGGGCCCTGCTCCTTCCTGCCACTTACCATCTGGCCTGGGGCCGGGCCTGAAGCCTCACAAGGACTGCTTGCTGCCTGCTGCCCGGGAGACTCCCCTGAGTGAGTGCCTGAGGCCCCTGCTCTTGCCACTTACCATCTGGCATGGGGCAGGGCCTGGAGCCTCAAAAGGACTGCTTGCTGCTTGCTGCCTCCTGCCCGGGAGGACTCCTCTGAGTGAGTGCCTGAGGGCCCTGCTCCTTGTGCCACTTACCATCTGGCCTGGGGCGGGGCCTGAAGCCTCACAAGGACTGCTTGCTGCTTGCTGCCTGCTGCCTGCTGCCCAGGAGGACTCCCCTGAGTGAGTGCCTGAGGGCCCTGCTCCTTCCTGCAACTTAGCATCTGGCCTGGGGCCGGGTCTGAAGCCTCACAAGGACTGCTTGCTGCTTGCTGCCTCCTGCCCATATGGACTCCCCTGAGTGAGTGCGTGAGGGCCCTGCTCCTTCCTGCCACTTACCATCTGGCCTAGGGCGGGGCCTGAAGCCTCACAAGGACTGCTTGCTGCCTCCTGCCCGGGAGGACCCCTCTGAGTGAGTGCCTGAGGGCCCTGCTCTTGCCACTTACCATCTGGCCTGGGGCAGGGCCTGAACCCTCACAAGGACTGCTTGCTGCTTGCTGCCTCCTGCCCGGGAGGACTCCTCTGAGTGAGTGCCTGAGGGCCCTGCTCTTGCCACTTACCATCTGGCCTGGGGCGGGGCCTGAAGTCTCACAAGGACTGCTTGCTGCTTGCTGCCTCCTGCCCGGGAGGACTCCTCTGAGTGAGTGCCTGAGGGCCCTGCTCCTTGTGCCACTTACCATCTGGCCTGGGGCAGGGCCTAGAGCCTCAAAAGGACTGCTTGCTGCTTTCTGCCTCCTGCCCGGGAGGACTCCTCTGAGTGAGTGCCTGAGGGCCCATCTCCTTCCTGCCACTTACCATCTGGCCTGGGGCGGGGCCTGAAGCCTCACAAGGACTGCTTGCTGCTTGCTGCCTCCTGCCGGGTAGGACTCCTCTGAGTGAGTGCCTGAGGGCCCTGCTCTTGTCACTTACCATCTGGCCTGGGGCCGGGTCTGAAGCATCACAAGGACTGCTTGCTGCTTGCTGCCTCCTGCCCGGGAGGACTCCTCTGAGTGAGTGCCTGAGGGCCCTGCTCCTTGTGCCACTTACCATCTGGCCTGGGGCAGGGCCTAGAGCCTCAAAAGGACTGCTTGCTGCTTTCTGCCTCCTGCCCGGGAGGACTCCTCTGAGTGAGTGCCTGAGGGCCCATCTCCTTCCTGCCACTTACCATCTGGCCTGGGGCGGGGCCTGAAGCCTCACAAGGACTGCTTGCTGCTTGCTGCCTCCTGCCCGGTAGGACTCCTCTGAGTGAGTGCCTGAGGGCCCTGCTCCTTCCTGCCACTTACCATCTGGCCTGGGGCAGGGCCTGAAGCCTCACAAGGACTGCTTGCTGCTTGCTGCCTCCTGCCCATAAGGACTCCTCTGAGTGAGTGCCTGAGGGCCCTGCTCTTGTGACTTAGCATCTGGCCTGGGGCCGGGTCTGAAGCCTCACAAGGACTGCTTGCTGCTTGCTGCCTCCTGCCCATAAGGACTCCCCTGAGTGAGTGCCTGAGGGCCCTGCTCTTGCCACTTACCATCTGGCCTGGGGCGGGGCCTGAAGCCTCACAAGGACTGCTTGCTGCTTGCTGCCTGCTGCCCAGGAGGATTCCCCTGAGTGAGTGCCTGAGGGCCCTGCTCCTTCCTGCCACTTACCATCTGGCCTGGGGCGGGGCCTGAAGCCTCACAAGGACTGCTTGCTGCCTGCTGCCCGGGAGACTCCCCTGAGTGAGTGCCTGAGGGCCCTGCTCCTTCCTGCCACTTACCATCTGGCCTGGGGCGGGGCCTGAAGCCTCACAAGGACTGCTTGCTGCTTGCTGCCTGCTGCCCGGGAGAATCCCCTGAGTGAGTGCCTGAGGGCCCTGCTCTTGCCACTTACCATCTGGCCTGGGGCAGGGCCTGGAGCCTCACAAGGACTGCTTGCTGCTTGCTGCCTGCTGCCCGGGAGACTCCCCTGAGTGAGTGCCTGAGGGCCCTGCTCTTGCCACTTACCATCTGGCCTGGGGCGGGGCCTGAAGCCTCACAAGGACTGCTTGCTGCTTGCTGCCTGCTGCCTGCTGCCCGGGAGGACTCCCCTGAGTGAGTGCCTGAGGGCCCTGTTCCTTCCTGCCACTTACCATCTGGCCTGGGGCGGGGCCTGAAGCCTCACAAGGACTGCTTGCTGCTTGCTGCCTGCTGCCCAGGAGACTCCCCTGAGTGAGTGCCTGAGGGCCCTGCTCCTTCCTGCCACTTACCATCTGGCCTGGGGCGGGGCCTGAAGCCTCACAAGGACTGCTTGCTGCCTCCTGCCCGGGAGGACCCCTCTGAGTGAGTGCCTGAGGGCCCTGCTCTTGCCACTTACCATCTGGCCTGGGGCAGGGCCTGAAGCCTCACAAGGACTGCTTGCTGCTTGCTGCCTCCTGCCCGGGAGGACTCCTCTGAGTGAGTGCCTGAGGGCCCTGCTCTTGTCACTTACCATCTGGCCTGGGGCCGGGTCTGAAGCCTCACAAGGACTGCTTGCTGCTTGCTGCCTTCTGCCCATGAGGACTCCCCTGAGTGAGTGCCTGAGGGCCCTGCTCCTTCCTGCCACTTATCATCTGGCCTGGGGCGGGGCCTGAAGCCTCACAAGGACTGCTTGCTGCTTGCTGCCTCCTGCCCGGGAGAATCCCCTGAGTGAGTGCCTGAGGGCCCTGCTCCTGCCACTTACCATCTGGCCTGGTGCGGGGCCTGAAGCCTCACAAGGACTGCTTGCTGCTTGCTGCGTCCTGCCCGGGAGGACTCCTCTGAGTGAGTGCCTGAGGGCCCTGCTCCTTCCTGCCACTTACCATCTGGCCTGGGGCGGGGCCTGAAGCCTCACAAGGACTGCTTGCTGTTTGCTGCCTGCTGCCCGGGAGACTCCCCTGAGTGAGTGCCTGAGGCCCCTGCTCTTGCCACTTACCATCTGGCATGGGGCAGGGCCTGGAGCCTCAAAAGGACTGCTTGCTGCTTGCTGCCTCCTGCCCGGGAGGACTCCTCTGAGTGAGTGCCTGAGGGCCCTGCTCCTTGTGCCACTTACCATCTGGCCTGGGGCGGGGCCTGAAGCCTCACAAGGACTGCTTGCTGCTTGCTGCCTGCTGCCTGCTGCCCAGGAGGACTCCCCTGAGTGAGTGCCTGAGGGCCCTGCTCCTTCCTGCAACTTAGCATCTGGCCTGGGGCCGGGTCTGAAGCCTCACAAGGACTGCTTGCTGCTTGCTGCCTCCTGCCCATATGGACTCCCCTGAGTGAGTGCGTGAGGGCCCTGCTCCTTCCTGCCACTTACCATCTGGCCTAGGGCGGGGCCTGAAGCCTCACAAGGACTGCTTGCTGCCTCCTGCCCGGGAGGACCCCTCTGAGTGAGTGCCTGAGGGCCCTGCTCTTGCCACTTACCATCTGGCCTGGGGCAGGGCCTGAACCCTCACAAGGACTGCTTGCTGCTTGCTGCCTCCTGCCCGGGAGGACTCCTCTGAGTGAGTGCCTGAGGGCCCTGCTCTTGCCACTTACCATCTGGCCTGGGGCGGGGCCTGAAGCCTCACAAGGACTGCTTGCTGCTTGCTGCCTCCTGCCCGGGAGGACTCCTCTGAGTGAGTGCCTGAGGGCCCTGCTCCTTGTGCCACTTACCATCTGGCCTGGGGCAGGGCCTAGAGCCTCAAAAGGACTGCTTGCTGCTTTCTGCCTCCTGCCCGGGAGGACTCCTCTGAGTGAGTGCCTGAGGGCCCATCTCCTTCCTGCCACTTACCATCTGGCCTGGGGCGGGGCCTGAAGCCTCACAAGGACTGCTTGCTGCTTGCTGCCTCCTGCCCGGTAGGACTCCTCTGAGTGAGTGCCTGAGGGCCCTGCTCTTGTCACTTACCATCTGGCCTGGGGCCGGGTCTGAAGCCTCACAAGGACTGCTTGCTGCTTGCTGCCTCCTGCCCGGGAGGACTCCTCTGAGTGAGTGCCTGAGGGCCCTGCTCCTTGTGCCACTTACCATCTGGCCTGGGGCAGGGCCTAGAGCCTCAAAAGGACTGCTTGCTGCTTTCTGCCTCCTGCCCGGGAGGACTCCTCTGAGTGAGTGCCTGAGGGCCCATCTCCTTCCTGCCACTTACCATCTGGCCTGGGGCGGGGCCTGAAGCCTCACAAGGACTGCTTGCTGCTTGCTGCCTCCTGCCCGGTAGGACTCCTCTGAGTGAGTGCCTGAGGGCCCTGCTCCTTCCTGCCACTTACCATCTGGCCTGGGGCAGGGCCTGAAGCCTCACAAGGACTGCTTGCTGCTTGCTGCCTCCTGCCCATAAGGACTCCTCTGAGTGAGTGCCTGAGGGCCCTGCTCTTGTGACTTAGCATCTGGCCTGGGGCCGGGTCTGAAGCCTCACAAGGACTGCTTGCTGCTTGCTGCCTCCTGCCCATAAGGACTCCCCTGAGTGAGTGCCTGAGGGCCCTGCTCTTGCCACTTACCATCTGGCCTGGGGCGGGGCCTGAAGCCTCACAAGGACTGCTTGCTGCTTGCTGCCTCCTGCCCGGGAGGACTCCTCTGAGTGAGTGCCTGAGGGCCCTGCTCTTGCCACTTACCATCTGGCCTGGGGCGGGGCCTGAAGCCTCACAAGGACTGCTTGCTGCTTGCTGCCTCCTGCCCGGGAGGACTCCTCTGAGTGAGTGCCTGAGGGCCCTGCTCCTTGTGCCACTTACCATCTGGCCTGGGGCAGGGCCTAGAGCCTCAAAAGGACTGCTTGCTGCTTTCTGCCTCCTGCCCGGGAGGACTCCTCTGAGTGAGTGCCTGAGGGCCCATCTCCTTCCTGCCACTTACCATCTGGCCTGGGGCGGGGCCTGAAGCCTCACAAGGACTGCTTGCTGCTTGCTGCCTCCTGCCCGGTAGGACTCCTCTGAGTGAGTGCCTGAGGGCCCTGCTCTTGTCACTTACCATCTGGCCTGGGGCCGGGTCTGAAGCCTCACAAGGACTGCTTGCTGCTTGCTGCCTCCTGCCCGGGAGGACTCCTCTGAGTGAGTGCCTGAGGGCCCTGCTCCTTGTGCCACTTACCATCTGGCCTGGGGCAGGGCCTAGAGCCTCAAAAGGACTGCTTGCTGCTTTCTGCCTCCTGCCCGGGAGGACTCCTCTGAGTGAGTGCCTGAGGGCCCATCTCCTTCCTGCCACTTACCATCTGGCCTGGGGCGGGGCCTGAAGCCTCACAAGGACTGCTTGCTGCTTGCTGCCTCCTGCCCGGTAGGACTCCTCTGAGTGAGTGCCTGAGGGCCCTGCTCCTTCCTGCCACTTACCATCTGGCCTGGGGCAGGGCCTGAAGCCTCACAAGGACTGCTTGCTGCTTGCTGCCTCCTCCCATAAGGACTCCTCTGAGTGAGTGCCTGAGGGCCCTGCTCTTGTGACTTAGCATCTGGCCTGGGGCCGGGTCTGACGCCTCACAAGGACTGCTTGCTGCTTGCTGCCTCCTGCCCATAAGGACTCCCCTGAGTGAGTGCCTGAGGGCCCTGCTCTTGCCACTTACCATCTGGCCTGGGGCGGGGCCTGAAGCCTCACAAGGACTGCTTGCTGCTTGCTGCCTGCTGCCCAGGAGGATTCCCCTGAGTGAGTGCCTGAGGGCCCTGCTCCTTCCTGCCACTTACCATCTGGCCTGGGGCGGGGCCTGAAGCCTCACAAGGACTGCTTGCTGCCTGCTGCCCGGGAGACTCCCCTGAGTGAGTGCCTGAGGGCCCTGCTCCTTCCTTCCACTTACCATCTGGCCTGGGGCGGGGCCTGAAGCCTCACAAGGACTGCTTGCTGCTTGCTGCCTCCTGCCCGGGAGGACTCATCTGAGTGAGTGCCTGAGGGCCCTGCTCCTTCCTGCCACTTACCATCTGGCCTGGGGCGGGGCCTGAAGCCTCACAAGGACTGCTTGCTGCTTGCTGCCTGCTGCCCGGGAGAATCCCCTGAGTGAGTGCCTGAGGGCCCTGCTCTTGCCACTTACCATCTGGCCTGGGGCAGGGCCTGGAGCCTCACAAGGACTGCTTGCTGCTTGCTGCCTGCTGCCCGGGAGACTCCCCTGAGTGAGTGCCTGAGGGCCCTGCTCTTGCCACTTACCATCTGGCCTGGGGCGGGGCCTGAAGCCTCACAAGGACTGCTTGCTGCTTGCTGCCTGCTGCCTGCTGCCCGGGAGGACTCCCCTGAGTGAGTGCCTGAGGGCCCTGCTCCTTCCTGCCACTTACCATCTGGCCTGGGGCGGGGCCTGAAGCCTCACAAGGACTGCTTGCTGCTTGCTGCCTGCTGCTCAGGAGACTCCCCTGAGTGAGTGCCTGAGGGCCCTGCTCCTTCCTGCCACTTACCATCTGGCCTGGGGCGGGGCCTGAAGCCTCACAAGGACTGCTTGCTGCCTCCTGCCCGGGAGGACCCCTCTGAGTGAGTGCCTGAGGGCCCTGCTCTTGCCACTTACCATCTGGCCTGGGGCAGGGCCTGAAGCCTCACAAGGACTGCTTGCTGCTTGCTGCCTCCTGCCCGGGAGGACTCCTCTGAGTGAGTGCCTGAGGGCCCTGTTCTTGTCACTTACCATCTGGCCTGGGGCCGGGTCTGAAGCCTCACAAGGACTGCTTGCTGCTTGCTGCCTTCTGCCCATGAGGACTCCCCTGAGTGAGTGCCTGAGGGCCCTGCTCCTTCCTGCCACTTACCATCTGGCCTGGGGCGGGGCCTGGAGCCTCACAAGGACTGCTTGCTGCTTGCTGCCTCCTGCCCGGGAGGACTCCTCTGAGTGAGTGCCTGAGGGCCCTGCTCCTGCCACTTACCATCTGGCCTGGGGCGGGACCTGAAGCCTCACAAGGACTGCTTGCTGCTTGCTGCCTCCTGCCCGGGAGGACTCCTCTGAGTGAGTGCCTGAGGGCCCTGCTCTTGCCACTTACCATCTGGCCTGGGGCGGGGCCTGAAGCCTCACAAGGATTGCTTGCTGCTTGCTGCCTGCTGCCTGCTGCCCAGGAGGACTCCCCTGAGTGAGTGCCTGAGGGCCCTGCTCCTTCCTGCCACTTACCATCTGGCCTGGGGCCGGGCCTGAAGCCTCACAAGGACTGCTTGCTGCTTGCTGCCTCCTGCCCGGGAGGACTCCTCTGAGTGAGTGCCTGAGGGCCCTGCTCCTGCCACTTACCATCTGGCCTGGGGCGGGGCCTGAAGCCTCACAAGGACTGCTTGCTGCTTGCTGCGTCCTGCCCGGGAGGACTCCTCTGAGTGAGTGCCCGAGGGCCCTGCTCCTTCCTGCCACTTACCATCTGGCCTGGGGCGGGGCCTGAAGCCTCACAAGGACTGCTTGCTGCTTGCTGCCTGCTGCCCGGGAGACTCCCCTGAGTGAGTGCCTGAGGCCCCTGCTCTTGCCACTTACCATCTGGCATGGGGCAGGGCCTGGAGCCTCAAAAGGACTGCTTGCTGCTTGCTGCCTCCTGCCCGGGAGGACTCCTCTGAGTGAGTGCCTGAGGGCCCTGCTCCTTGTGGCACTTACCATCTGGCCTGGGGCGGGGCCTGAAGCCTCACAAGGACTGCTTGCTGCTTGCTGCCTGCTGCCTGCTGCCCAGGAGGACTCCCCTGAGTGAGTGCCTGAGGGCCCTGCTCCTTCCTGCAACTTAGCATCTGGCCTGGGGCCGGGTCTGAAGCCTCACAGGTACTGCTTGCTGCTTGCTGCCTCCTGCCCATATGGACTCCCCTGAGTGAGTGCGTGAGGGCCCTGCTCCTTCCTGCCACTTACCATCTGGCCTGGGGCGGGGCCTGAAGCCTCACAAGGACTGCTTGCTGCTTGCTGCCTCCTGCCCGGGAGGACTCCTCTGAGTGAGTGCCTGAGGGCCCTGCTCCTTGTGCCACTTACCATCTGGCCTGGGGCAGGGCCTAGAGCCTCAAAAGGACTGCTTGCTGCTTTCTGCCTCCTGCCCGGGAGGACTCCTCTGAGTGAGTGCCTGAGGGCCCATCTCCTTCCTGCCACTTACCATCTGGCCTGGGGCGGGGCCTGAAGCCTCACAAGGACTGCTTGCTGCTTGCTGCCTCCTGCCCGGGAGGACTCCTCTGAGTGAGTGCCTGAGGGCCCTGCTCTTGTCACTTACCATCTGGCCTGGGGCCGGGTCTGAAGCCTCACAAGGACTGCTTGCTGCTTGCTGCCTTCTGCCCATGAGGACTCCCCTGAGTGAGTGCCTGAGGGCCCTGCTCCTTCCTGCCACTTACCATCTGGCCTGGGGCAGGGCCTGAAGCCTCACAAGGACTGCTTGCTGCTTGCTGCCTCCTGCCCATAAGGACTCCTCTGAGTGAGTGCCTGAGGGCCCTGCTCTTGTGACTTAGCATCTGGCCTGGGGCCGGGTCTGAAGCCTCACAAGGACTGCTTGCTGCTTGCTGCCTCCTGCCCATAAGGACTCCCCTGAGTGAGTGCCTGAGGGCCCTGCTCTTGCCATTTACCATCTGGCCTGGGGCGGGGCCTGAAGCCTCACAAGGACTGCTTGCTGCTTGCTGCCTGCTGCCCAGGAGGATTCCCCTGAGTGAGTGCCTGAGGGCCCTGCTCCTTCCTGCCACTTACCATCTGGCCTGGGGCGGGGCCTGAAGCCTCACAAGGACTGCTTGCTGCCTGCTGCCCGGGAGACTCCCCTGAGTGAGTGCCTGAGGGCCCTGCTCCTTCCTTCCACTTACCATCTGGCCTGGGGCGGGGCCTGAAGCCTCACAAGGACTGCTTGCTGCTTGCTGCCTCCTGCCCGGGAGGACTCATCTGAGTGAGTGCCTGAGGGCCCTGCTCCTTCCTGCCACTTACCATCTGGCCTGGGGCGGGGCCTGAAGCCTCACAAGGACTGCTTGCTGCCTCCTGCCCGGGAGGACCCCTCTGAGTGAGTGCCTGAGGGCCCTGCTCATGCCACTTACCATCTGGCCTGGGGCAGGGCCTGAAGCCTCACAAGGACTGCTTGCTGCTTGCTGCCTCCTGCCCGGGAGGACTCCTCTGAGTGAGTGCCTGAGGGCCCTGCTCTTGTCACTTACCATCTGGCCTGGGGCCGGGTCTGAAGCCTCACAAGGACTGCTTGCTGCTTGCTGCCTTCTGCCCATGAGGACTCCCCTGAGTGAGTGCCTGAGGGCCCTGCTCCTTCCTGCCACTTACCATCTGGCCTGGGGCGGGGCCTGAAGCCTCACAAGGACTGCTTGCTGCTTGCTGCCTGCTGCCCGGGAGAATCCCCTGAGTGAGTGCCTGAGGGCCCTGCTCTTGCCACTTACCATCTGGCCTGGGGTAGGGCCTGGAGCCTCACAAGGACTGCTTGCTGCTTGCTGCCTTCTGCCCATGAGGACTCCCCTGAGTGAGTGTTTGAGGGCCCTGCTCCTTTCTGCCACTTACCATCTGGCCTGGGGCAGGGCCTGAAGCCTCAAAAGGACTGCTTGCTGCCTCCTGCCCGGGAGGACTCCTCTGAGTGAGTGCCTGAGGGCCCATCTCCTTTCTGCCACTTACCATCTGGCCTGGGGCAGGGCCTGAAGCCTCACAAGGACTGCTTGCTGCTTGCTGCCTCCTGCCCGGGAGGACTCCTCTGAGTGAGTGCCTGAGGGCCCTGCTCTTGTCACTTACCATCTGGCCTGGGGCCGGGTCTGAAGCCTCACAAGGACTGCTTGCTGCTTGCTGCCTTCTGCCCATGAGGACTCCCCTGAGTGAGTGCCTGAGGGCCCTGCTCCTTCCTGCCACTTACCATCTGGCCTGGGGCGGGGCCTGAAGCCTCACAAGGACTGCTTGCTGCTTGCTGCCTCCTGCCCGGGAGGACTCCTCTGAGTGAGTGCCTGAGGGCCCTGCTCCTGCCACTTACCATCTGGCCTGGGGCGGGGCCTGAAGCCTCACAAGGACTGCTTGCTGCTTGCTGCCTCCTGCCCGGGAGGACTCCTCTGAGTGAGTGCCTGAGGGCCCTGCTCCTTCCTGCCACTTACCATCTGGCCTGGGGCGGGGCCTGAAGCCTCACAAGGACTGCTTGCTGCTTGCTGCCTGCTGCCCGGGAGACTCCCCTGAGTGAGTGCCTGAGGGCCCTGCTCCTTCCTGCCACTTACCATCTGGCCTGGGGCGGGGCCTGAAGCCTCACAAGGACTGCTTGCTGCCTCCTGCCCGGGAGGACCCCTCTGAGTGAGTGCCTGAGGGCCCTGCTCTTGCCACTTACCATCTGGCCTGGGGCAGGGCCTGAAGCCTCACAAGGACTGCTTGCTGGTTGCTGCCTCCTGCCCGGGAGGACTCCTCTGAGTGAGTGCCTGAGGGCCCTGCTCTTGCCACTTACCATCTGGCCTGGGGCGGGGCCTGAAGCCTCACAAGGACTGCTTGCTGCTTGCTGCCTCCTGCCCGGGAGGACTCCTCTGAGTGAGTGCCTGAGGGCCCTGCTCCTTGCTGCCACTTACCATCTGGCCTGGGGCAGGGCCTGAAGCCTCAAAAGGACTGCTTGCTGCCTCCTGCCCGGGAGGACTCCTCTGAGTGAGTGCCTGAGGGCCCATCTCCTTTCTGCCACTTACCATCTGGCCTGGGGCGGGGCCTGAAGCCTCACAAGGACTGCTTGCTGCTTGCTGCCTCCTGCCCGGGAGGACTCCTCTGAGTGAGTGCCTGAGGGCCCTGCTCTTGTCACTTACCATCTGGCCTGGGGCCGGGTCTGAAGCCTCACAAGGACTGCTTGCTGCTTGCTGCCTCCTGCCCATAAGGACTCCCCTGAGTGAGTGCGTGAGGGCCCTGCTCCTTCCTGCCACTTACCATCTGGCCTGGGGCGGGGCCTGAAGCCTCACAAGGACTGCTTGCTGCCTCCTACCCGGAGGACCCCTCTGAGTGAGTGCCTGAGGGCCCTGCTCTTGCCACTTACCATCTGGCCTGGGGCAGGGCCTGAAGCCTCACAAGGACTGCTTGCTGCTTGCTGCCTCCTGCCCGGGAGGACTCCTCTGAGTGAGTGCCTGAGGGCCCTGCTCTTGCCACTTACCATCTGGCCTGGGGCGGGGCCTGAAGCCTCACAAGGACTGCTTGCTGCTTTCTGCCTCCTGCCCGGGAGGACTCCTCTGAGTGAGTGCCTGAGGGCCCTGCTCCTTGTGCCACTTACCATCTGGCCTGGGGCAGGGCCTAAAGCCTCAAAAGGACTGCTTGCTGCTTGCTGCCTCCTGCCCGGGAGGACTCCTCTGAGTGAGTGCCTGAGGGCCCTGCTCTTGCCACTTACCATCTGGCCTGGGGCGGGGCCTGAAGCCTCACAAGGACTGCTTGCTGCTTGCTGCCTCCTGCCCGGGAGGACTCCTCTGAGTGAGTGCCTGAGGGCCCTGCTCCTTGTGCCACTTACCATCTGGCCTGGGGCAGGGCCTAGAGCCTCAAAAGGACTGCTTGCTGCTTTCTGCCTCCTGCCCGGGAGGACTCCTCTGAGTGAGTGCCTGAGGGCCCATCTCCTTCCTGCCACTTACCATCTGGCCTGGGGCGGGGCCTGAAGCCTCACAAGGACTGCTTGCTGCTTGCTGCCTCCTGCCCGGTAGGACTCCTCTGAGTGAGTGCCTGAGGGCCCTGCTCTTGTCACTTACCATCTGGCCTGGGGCCGGGTCTGAAGCCTCACAAGGACTGCTTGCTGCTTGCTGCCTCCTGCCCGGGAGGACTCCTCTGAGTGAGTGCCTGAGGGCCCTGCTCCTTGTGCCACTTACCATCTGGCCTGGGGCAGGGCCTAGAGCCTCAAAAGGACTGCTTGCTGCTTTCTGCCTCCTGCCCGGGAGGACTCCTCTGAGTGAGTGCCTGAGGGCCCATCTCCTTCCTGCCACTTACCATCTGGCCTGGGGCGGGGCCTGAAGCCTCACAAGGACTGCTTGCTGCTTGCTGCCTCCTGCCCGGTAGGACTCCTCTGAGTGAGTGCCTGAGGGCCCTGCTCCTTCCTGCCACTTACCATCTGGCCTGGGGCAGGGCCTGAAGCCTCACAAGGACTGCTTGCTGCTTGCTGCCTCCTGCCCATAAGGACTCCTCTGAGTGAGTGCCTGAGGGCCCTGCTCTTGTGACTTAGCATCTGGCCTGGGGCCGGGTCTGAAGCCTCACAAGGACTGCTTGCTGCTTGCTGCCTCCTGCCCATAAGGACTCCCCTGAGTGAGTGCCTGAGGGCCCTGCTCTTGCCACTTACCATCTGGCCTGGGGCGGGGCCTGAAGCCTCACAAGGACTGCTTGCTGCTTGCTGCCTCCTGCCCGGGAGGACTCCTCTGAGTGAGTGCCTGAGGGCCCTGCTCTTGCCACTTACCATCTGGCCTGGGGCGGGGCCTGAAGCCTCACAAGGACTGCTTGCTGCTTGCTGCCTCCTGCCCGGGAGGACTCCTCTGAGTGAGTGCCTGAGGGCCCTGCTCCTTGTGCCACTTACCATCTGGCCTGGGGCAGGGCCTAGAGCCTCAAAAGGACTGCTTGCTGCTTTCTGCCTCCTGCCCGGGAGGACTCCTCTGAGTGAGTGCCTGAGGGCCCATCTCCTTCCTGCCACTTACCATCTGGCCTGGGGCGGGGCCTGAAGCCTCACAAGGACTGCTTGCTGCTTGCTGCCTCCTGCCCGGTAGGACTCCTCTGAGTGAGTGCCTGAGGGCCCTGCTCTTGTCACTTACCATCTGGCCTGGGGCCGGGTCTGAAGCCTCACAAGGACTGCTTGCTGCTTGCTGCCTCCTGCCCGGGAGGACTCCTCTGAGTGAGTGCCTGAGGGCCCTGCTCCTTGTGCCACTTACCATCTGGCCTGGGGCAGGGCCTAGAGCCTCAAAAGGACTGCTTGCTGCTTTCTGCCTCCTGCCCGGGAGGACTCCTCTGAGTGAGTGCCTGAGGGCCCATCTCCTTCCTGCCACTTACCATCTGGCCTGGGGCGGGGCCTGAAGCCTCACAAGGACTGCTTGCTGCTTGCTGCCTCCTGCCCGGTAGGACTCCTCTGAGTGAGTGCCTGAGGGCCCTGCTCCTTCCTGCCACTTACCATCTGGCCTGGGGCAGGGCCTGAAGCCTCACAAGGACTGCTTGCTGCTTGCTGCCTCCTCCCATAAGGACTCCTCTGAGTGAGTGCCTGAGGGCCCTGCTCTTGTGACTTAGCATCTGGCCTGGGGCCGGGTCTGACGCCTCACAAGGACTGCTTGCTGCTTGCTGCCTCCTGCCCATAAGGACTCCCCTGAGTGAGTGCCTGAGGGCCCTGCTCTTGCCACTTACCATCTGGCCTGGGGCGGGGCCTGAAGCCTCACAAGGACTGCTTGCTGCTTGCTGCCTGCTGCCCAGGAGGATTCCCCTGAGTGAGTGCCTGAGGGCCCTGCTCCTTCCTGCCACTTACCATCTGGCCTGGGGCGGGGCCTGAAGCCTCACAAGGACTGCTTGCTGCCTGCTGCCCGGGAGACTCCCCTGAGTGAGTGCCTGAGGGCCCTGCTCCTTCCTTCCACTTACCATCTGGCCTGGGGCGGGGCCTGAAGCCTCACAAGGACTGCTTGCTGCTTGCTGCCTCCTGCCCGGGAGGACTCATCTGAGTGAGTGCCTGAGGGCCCTGCTCCTTCCTGCCACTTACCATCTGGCCTGGGGCGGGGCCTGAAGCCTCACAAGGACTGCTTGCTGCTTGCTGCCTGCTGCCCGGGAGAATCCCCTGAGTGAGTGCCTGAGGGCCCTGCTCTTGCCACTTACCATCTGGCCTGGGGCAGGGCCTGGAGCCTCACAAGGACTGCTTGCTGCTTGCTGCCTGCTGCCCGGGAGACTCCCCTGAGTGAGTGCCTGAGGGCCCTGCTCTTGCCACTTACCATCTGGCCTGGGGCGGGGCCTGAAGCCTCACAAGGACTGCTTGCTGCTTGCTGCCTGCTGCCTGCTGCCCGGGAGGACTCCCCTGAGTGAGTGCCTGAGGGCCCTGCTCCTTCCTGCCACTTACCATCTGGCCTGGGGCGGGGCCTGAAGCCTCACAAGGACTGCTTGCTGCTTGCTGCCTGCTGCTCAGGAGACTCCCCTGAGTGAGTGCCTGAGGGCCCTGCTCCTTCCTGCCACTTACCATCTGGCCTGGGGCGGGGCCTGAAGCCTCACAAGGACTGCTTGCTGCCTCCTGCCCGGGAGGACCCCTCTGAGTGAGTGCCTGAGGGCCCTGCTCTTGCCACTTACCATCTGGCCTGGGGCAGGGCCTGAAGCCTCACAAGGACTGCTTGCTGCTTGCTGCCTCCTGCCCGGGAGGACTCCTCTGAGTGAGTGCCTGAGGGCCCTGTTCTTGTCACTTACCATCTGGCCTGGGGCCGGGTCTGAAGCCTCACAAGGACTGCTTGCTGCTTGCTGCCTTCTGCCCATGAGGACTCCCCTGAGTGAGTGCCTGAGGGCCCTGCTCCTTCCTGCCACTTACCATCTGGCCTGGGGCGGGGCCTGGAGCCTCACAAGGACTGCTTGCTGCTTGCTGCCTCCTGCCCGGGAGGACTCCTCTGAGTGAGTGCCTGAGGGCCCTGCTCCTGCCACTTACCATCTGGCCTGGGGCGGGACCTGAAGCCTCACAAGGACTGCTTGCTGCTTGCTGCCTCCTGCCCGGGAGGACTCCTCTGAGTGAGTGCCTGAGGGCCCTGCTCTTGCCACTTACCATCTGGCCTGGGGCGGGGCCTGAAGCCTCACAAGGATTGCTTGCTGCTTGCTGCCTGCTGCCTGCTGCCCAGGAGGACTCCCCTGAGTGAGTGCCTGAGGGCCCTGCTCCTTCCTGCCACTTACCATCTGGCCTGGGGCCGGGCCTGAAGCCTCACAAGGACTGCTTGCTGCTTGCTGCCTCCTGCCCGGGAGGACTCCTCTGAGTGAGTGCCTGAGGGCCCTGCTCCTGCCACTTACCATCTGGCCTGGGGCGGGGCCTGAAGCCTCACAAGGACTGCTTGCTGCTTGCTGCGTCCTGCCCGGGAGGACTCCTCTGAGTGAGTGCCCGAGGGCCCTGCTCCTTCCTGCCACTTACCATCTGGCCTGGGGCGGGGCCTGAAGCCTCACAAGGACTGCTTGCTGCTTGCTGCCTGCTGCCCGGGAGACTCCCCTGAGTGAGTGCCTGAGGCCCCTGCTCTTGCCACTTACCATCTGGCATGGGGCAGGGCCTGGAGCCTCAAAAGGACTGCTTGCTGCTTGCTGCCTCCTGCCCGGGAGGACTCCTCTGAGTGAGTGCCTGAGGGCCCTGCTCCTTGTGGCACTTACCATCTGGCCTGGGGCGGGGCCTGAAGCCTCACAAGGACTGCTTGCTGCTTGCTGCCTGCTGCCTGCTGCCCAGGAGGACTCCCCTGAGTGAGTGCCTGAGGGCCCTGCTCCTTCCTGCAACTTAGCATCTGGCCTGGGGCCGGGTCTGAAGCCTCACAGGTACTGCTTGCTGCTTGCTGCCTCCTGCCCATATGGACTCCCCTGAGTGAGTGCGTGAGGGCCCTGCTCCTTCCTGCCACTTACCATCTGGCCTGGGGCGGGGCCTGAAGCCTCACAAGGACTGCTTGCTGCTTGCTGCCTCCTGCCCGGGACGACTCCTCTGAGTGAGTGCCTGAGGGCCCTGCTCCTTGTGCCACTTACCATCTGGCCTGGGGCAGGGCCTAGAGCCTCAAAAGGACTGCTTGCTGCTTTCTGCCTCCTGCCCGGGAGGACTCCTCTGAGTGAGTGCCTGAGGGCCCATCTCCTTCCTGCCACTTACCATCTGGCCTGGGGCGGGGCCTGAAGCCTCACAAGGACTGCTTGCTGCTTGCTGCCTCCTGCCCGGGAGGACTCCTCTGAGTGAGTGCCTGAGGGCCCTGCTCTTGTCACTTACCATCTGGCCTGGGGCCGGGTCTGAAGCCTCACAAGGACTGCTTGCTGCTTGCTGCCTTCTGCCCATGAGGACTCCCCTGAGTGAGTGCCTGAGGGCCCTGCTCCTTCCTGCCACTTACCATCTGGCCTGGGGCAGGGCCTGAAGCCTCACAAGGACTGCTTGCTGCTTGCTGCCTCCTGCCCATAAGGACTCCTCTGAGTGAGTGCCTGAGGGCCCTGCTCTTGTGACTTAGCATCTGGCCTGGGGCCGGGTCTGAAGCCTCACAAGGACTGCTTGCTGCTTGCTGCCTCCTGCCCATAAGGACTCCCCTGAGTGAGTGCCTGAGGGCCCTGCTCTTGCCATTTACCATCTGGCCTGGGGCGGGGCCTGAAGCCTCACAAGGACTGCTTGCTGCTTGCTGCCTGCTGCCCAGGAGGATTCCCCTGAGTGAGTGCCTGAGGGCCCTGCTCCTTCCTGCCACTTACCATCTGGCCTGGGGCGGGGCCTGAAGCCTCACAAGGACTGCTTGCTGCCTGCTGCCCGGGAGACTCCCCTGAGTGAGTGCCTGAGGGCCCTGCTCCTTCCTTCCACTTACCATCTGGCCTGGGGCGGGGCCTGAAGCCTCACAAGGACTGCTTGCTGCTTGCTGCCTCCTGCCCGGGAGGACTCATCTGAGTGAGTGCCTGAGGGCCCTGCTCCTTCCTGCCACTTACCATCTGGCCTGGGGCGGGGCCTGAAGCCTCACAAGGACTGCTTGCTGCCTCCTGCCCGGGAGGACCCCTCTGAGTGAGTGCCTGAGGGCCCTGCTCATGCCACTTACCATCTGGCCTGGGGCAGGGCCTGAAGCCTCACAAGGACTGCTTGCTGCTTGCTGCCTCCTGCCCGGGAGGACTCCTCTGAGTGAGTGCCTGAGGGCCCTGCTCTTGTCACTTACCATCTGGCCTGGGGCCGGGTCTGAAGCCTCACAAGGACTGCTTGCTGCTTGCTGCCTTCTGCCCATGAGGACTCCCCTGAGTGAGTGCCTGAGGGCCCTGCTCCTTCCTGCCACTTACCATCTGGCCTGGGGCGGGGCCTGAAGCCTCACAAGGACTGCTTGCTGCTTGCTGCCTGCTGCCCGGGAGAATCCCCTGAGTGAGTGCCTGAGGGCCCTGCTCTTGCCACTTACCATCTGGCCTGGGGTAGGGCCTGGAGCCTCACAAGGACTGCTTGCTGCTTGCTGCCTTCTGCCCATGAGGACTCCCCTGAGTGAGTGTTTGAGGGCCCTGCTCCTTTCTGCCACTTACCATCTGGCCTGGGGCAGGGCCTGAAGCCTCAAAAGGACTGCTTGCTGCCTCCTGCCCGGGAGGACTCCTCTGAGTGAGTGCCTGAGGGCCCATCTCCTTTCTGCCACTTACCATCTGGCCTGGGGCAGGGCCTGAAGCCTCACAAGGACTGCTTGCTGCTTGCTGCCTCCTGCCCGGGAGGACTCCTCTGAGTGAGTGCCTGAGGGCCCTGCTCTTGTCACTTACCATCTGGCCTGGGGCCGGGTCTGAAGCCTCACAAGGACTGCTTGCTGCTTGCTGCCTTCTGCCCATGAGGACTCCCCTGAGTGAGTGCCTGAGGGCCCTGCTCCTTCCTGCCACTTACCATCTGGCCTGGGGCGGGGCCTGAAGCCTCACAAGGACTGCTTGCTGCTTGCTGCCTCCTGCCCGGGAGGACTCCTCTGAGTGAGTGCCTGAGGGCCCTGCTCCTGCCACTTACCATCTGGCCTGGGGCGGGGCCTGAAGCCTCACAAGGACTGCTTGCTGCTTGCTGCCTCCTGCCCGGGAGGACTCCTCTGAGTGAGTGCCTGAGGGCCCTGCTCCTTCCTGCCACTTACCATCTGGCCTGGGGCGGGGCCTGAAGCCTCACAAGGACTGCTTGCTGCTTGCTGCCTGCTGCCCGGGAGACTCCCCTGAGTGAGTGCCTGAGGGCCCTGCTCCTTCCTGCCACTTACCATCTGGCCTGGGGCGGGGCCTGAAGCCTCACAAGGACTGCTTGCTGCCCCCTGCCCGGGAGGACCCCTCTGAGTGAGTGCCTGAGGGCCCTGCTCTTGCCACTTACCATCTGGCCTGGGGCAGGGCCTGAAGCCTCACAAGGACTGCTTCCTGGTTGCTGCCTCCTGCCCGGGAGGACTCCTCTGAGTGAGTGCCTGAGGGCCCTGCTCTTGCCACTTACCATCTGGCCTGGGGCGGGGCCTGAAGCCTCACAAGGACTGCTTGCTGCTTGCTGCCTCCTGCCCGGGAGGACTCCTCTGAGTGAGTGCCTGAGGGCCCTGCTCCTTGCTGCCACTTACCATCTGGCCTGGGGCAGGGCCTGAAGCCTCAAAAGGACTGCTTGCTGCCTCCTGCCCGGGAGGACTCCTCTGAGTGAGTGCCTGAGGGCCCATCTCCTTTCTGCCACTTACCATCTGGCCTGGGGCGGGGCCTGAAGCCTCACAAGGACTGCTTGCTGCTTGCTGCCTCCTGCCCGGGAGGACTCCTCTGAGTGAGTGCCTGAGGGCCCTGCTCTTGTCACTTACCATCTGGCCTGGGGCCGGGTCTGAAGCCTCACAAGGACTGCTTGCTGCTTGCTGCCTCCTGCCCATAAGGACTCCCCTGAGTGAGTGCGTGAGGGCCCTGCTCCTTCCTGCCACTTACCATCTGGCCTGGGGCGGGGCCTGAAGCCTCACAAGGACTGCTTGCTGCCTCCTACCCGGAGGACCCCTCTGAGTGAGTGCCTGAGGGCCCTGCTCTTGCCACTTACCATCTGGCCTGGGGCAGGGCCTGAAGCCTCACAAGGACTGCTTGCTGCTTGCTGCCTCCTGCCCGGGAGGACTCCTCTGAGTGAGTGCCTGAGGGCCCTGCTCTTGCCACTTACCATCTGGCCTGGGGCGGGGCCTGAAGCCTCACAAGGACTGCTTGCTGCTTTCTGCCTCCTGCCCGGGAGGACTCCTCTGAGTGAGTGCCTGAGGGCCCTGCTCCTTGTGCCACTTACCATCTGGCCTGGGGCAGGGCCTAAAGCCTCAAAAGGACTGCTTGCTGCTTGCTGCCTCCTGCCCGGGAGGACTCCTCTGAGTGAGTGCCTGAGGGCCCTGCTCTTGTCACTTACCATCTGGCCTGGGGCCGGGTCTGAAGCCTCACAAGGACTGCTTGCTGCTTGCTGCCTTCTGCCCATGAGGACTCCCCTGAGTGAGTGCCTGAGGGCCCTGCTCCTTCCTGCCACTTACCATCTGGCCTGGGGCAGGGCCTGGAGCCTCACAAGGACTGCTTGCTGCTTGCTGCCTCCTGCCCGAGAGGACTCCTCTGAGTGAGTGCCTGAGGGCCCTGCTCCTGCCACTTACCATCTGGCCTGGGGCGGGACCTGAAGCCTCACAAGGACTGCTTGCTGCTTGCTGCCTCCTGCCCGGGAGGACTCCTCTGAGTGAGTGCCTGAGGGCCCTGCTCCTTCCTGCCACTTACCATCTTGCCTGGGGCGGGTCCTGAAGCCTCACAAGGACTGCTTGCTGCCTGCTGCCCGGGAGACTCCCCTGAGTGAGTGCCTGAGGGCCCTGCTCTTGCCACTTACCATCTGGCCTGGGGCGGGGCCTGAAGCCTCACAAGGACTGCTTGCTGCTTGCTGCCTGCTGCCTGCTGCCCAGGAGGACTCCCCTGAGTGAGTGCCTGAGGGCCCTGCTCCTTCCTGCCACTTACCATCTGGCCTGGGGCGGGGCCTGAAGCCTCACAAGGACTGCTTGCTGCTTGCTGCCTGCTGCCCGGGAGACTCCCCTGAGTGAGTGCCTGGGGGCCCTGCTCTTGTCACTTAGCATCTGGCCTGGGGCAGGGCCTGAAGCCTCACAAGGACTGCTTGCTGCTTGCTGCCTCCTGCCCATAAGGACTCCTCTGAGTGAGTGCCTGAGGGCCCTGCTCCTTCCTGCCACTTACCATCTGGCCTGGGGCGGGGCCTGAAGCCTCACAAGGACTGCTTGCTGCCTCCTGCCCGGGAGGACCCCTCTGAGTGAGTGCCTGAGGGCCCTGCTCCTTCCTTCCACTTACCATCTGGCCTGGGGCGGGGCCTGAAGCCTCACAAGGACTGCTTGCTGCTTGCTGCCTCCTGCCCGGTAGGACTCCTCTGAGTGAGTGCCTGAGGGCCCTGCTCCTTCCTTCCACTTACCATCTGGCCTGGGGCGGGGCCTGAAGCCTCACAAGGACTGCTTGCTGCTTGCTGCCTCCTGCCCGGGAGGACTCATCTGAGTGAGTGCCTGAGGGCCCTGCTCCTTCCTGCCACTTACCATCTGGCCTGGGGCGGGGCCTGAAGCCTCACAAGGACTGCTTGCTGCTTGCTGCCTGCTGCCCGGGAGAATCCCCTGAGTGAGTGCCTGAGGGCCCTGCTCTTGCCACTTACCATCTGGCCTGGGGCAGGGCCTGGAGCCTCACAAGGACTGCTTGCTGCTTGCTGCCTGCTGCCCGGGAGACTCCCCTGAGTGAGTGCCTGAGGGCCCTGCTCTTGCCACTTACCATCTGGCCTGGGGCGGGGCCTGAAGCCTCACAAGGACTGCTTGCTGCTTGCTGCCTGCTGCCTGCTGCCCGGGAGGACTCCCCTGAGTGAGTGCCTGAGGGCCCTGCTCCTTCCTGCCACTTACCATCTGGCCTGGGGCGGGGCCTGAAGCCTCACAAGGACTGCTTGCTGCTTGCTGCCTGCTGCCCAGGAGACTCCCCTGAGTGAGTGCCTGAGGGCCCTGCTCCTTCCTGCCACTTACCATCTGGCCTGGGGCGGGGCCTGAAGCCTCACAAGGACTGCTTGCTGCCTCCTGCCCGGGAGGACCCCTCTGAGTGAGTGCCTGAGGGCCCTGCTCTTGCCACTTACCATCTGGCCTGGGGCAGGGCCTGAAGCCTCACAAGGACTGCTTGCTGCTTGCTGCCTCCTGCCCGGGAGGACTCCTCTGAGTGAGTGCCTGAGGGCCCTGTTCTTGTCACTTACCATCTGGCCTGGGGCCGGGTCTGAAGCCTCACAAGGACTGCTTGCTGCTTGCTGCCTTCTGCCCATGAGGACTCCCCTGAGTGAGTGCCTGAGGGCCCTGCTCCTTCCTGCCACTTACCATCTGGCCTGGGGCGGGGCCTGGAGCCTCACAAGGACTGCTTGCTGCTTGCTGCCTCCTGCCCGGGAGGACTCCTCTGAGTGAGTGCCTGAGGGCCCTGCTCCTGCCACTTACCATCTGGCCTGGGGCGGGACCTGAAGCCTCACAAGGACTGCTTGCTGCTTGCTGCCTCCTGCCCGGGAGGACTCCTCTGAGTGAGTGCCTGAGGGCCCTGCTCTTGCCACTTACCATCTGGCCTGGGGCGGGGCCTGAAGCCTCACAAGGACTGCTTGCTGCTTGCTGCCTGCTGCCTGCTGCCCAGGAGGACTCCCCTGAGTGAGTGCCTGAGGGCCCTGCTCCTTCCTGCCACTTACCATCTGGCCTGGGGCCGGGCCTGAAGCCTCACAAGGACTGCTTGCTGCTTGCTGCCTCCTGCCCGGGAGGACTCCTCTGAGTGAGTGCCTGAGGGCCCTGCTCCTGCCACTTACCATCTGGCCTGGGGCGGGGCCTGAAGCCTCACAAGGACTGCTTGCTGCTTGCTGCGTCCTGCCCGGGAGGACTCCTCTGAGTGAGTGCCTGAGGGCCCTGCTCCTTCCTGCCACTTACCATCTGGCCTGGGGCGGGGCCTGAAGCCTCACAAGGACTGCTTGCTGCTTGCTGCCTGCTGCCCGGGAGACTCCCCTGAGTGAGTGCCTGAGGCCCCTGCTCTTGCCACTTACCATCTGGCATGGGGCAGGGCCTGGAGCCTCAAAAGGACTGCTTGCTGCTTGCTGCCTCCTGCCCGGGAGGACTCCTCTGAGTGAGTGCCTGAGGGCCCTGCTCCTTGTGCCACTTACCATCTGGCCTGGGGCGGGGCCTGAAGCCTCACAAGGACTGCTTGCTGCTTGCTGCCTGCTGCCTGCTGCCCAGGAGGACTCCCCTGAGTGAGTGCCTGAGGGCCCTGCTCCTTCCTGCAACTTAGCATCTGGCCTGGGGCCGGGTCTGAAGCCTCACAAGTACTGCTTGCTGCTTGCTGCCTCCTGCCCATATGGACTCCCCTGAGTGAGTGCGTGAGGGCCCTGCTCCTTCCTGCCACTTACCATCTGGCCTGGGGCGGGGCCTGAAGCCTCACAAGGACTGCTTGCTGCTTGCTGCCTCCTGCCCGGGAGGACTCCTCTGAGTGAGTGCCTGAGGGCCCTGCTCCTTGTGCCACTTACCATCTGGCCTGGGGCAGGGCCTAGAGCCTCAAAAGGACTGCTTGCTGCTTTCTGCCTCCTGCCCGGGAGGACTCCTCTGAGTGAGTGCCTGAGGGCCCATCTCCTTCCTGCCACTTACCATCTGGCCTGGGGCGGGGCCTGAAGCCTCACAAGGACTGCTTGCTGCTTGCTGCCTCCTGCCCGGGAGGACTCCTCTGAGTGAGTGCCTGAGGGCCCTGCTCTTGTCACTTACCATCTGGCCTGGGGCCGGGTCTGAAGCCTCACAAGGACTGCTTGCTGCTTGCTGCCTTCTGCCCATGAGGACTCCCCTGAGTGAGTGCCTGAGGGCCCTGCTCCTTCCTGCCACTTACCATCTGGCCTGGGGCAGGGCCTGAAGCCTCACAAGGACTGCTTGCTGCTTGCTGCCTCCTGCCCATAAGGACTCCTCTGAGTGAGTGCCTGAGGGCCCTGCTCTTGTGACTTAGCATCTGGCCTGGGGCCGGGTCTGAAGCCTCACAAGGACTGCTTGCTGCTTGCTGCCTCCTGCCCATAAGGACTCCCCTGAGTGAGTGCCTGAGGGCCCTGCTCTTGCCATTTACCATCTGGCCTGGGGCGGGGCCTGAAGCCTCACAAGGACTGCTTGCTGCTTGCTGCCTGCTGCCCAGGAGGATTCCCCTGAGTGAGTGCCTGAGGGCCCTGCTCCTTCCTGCCACTTACCATCTGGCCTGGGGCGGGGCCTGAAGCCTCACAAGGACTGCTTGCTGCCTGCTGCCCGGGAGACTCCCCTGAGTGAGTGCCTGAGGGCCCTGCTCCTTCCTTCCACTTACCATCTGGCCTGGGGCGGGGCCTGAAGCCTCACAAGGACTGCTTGCTGCTTGCTGCCTCCTGCCCGGGAGGACTCATCTGAGTGAGTGCCTGAGGGCCCTGCTCCTTCCTGCCACTTACCATCTGGCCTGGGGCGGGGCCTGAAGCCTCACAAGGACTGCTTGCTGCCTCCTGCCCGGGAGGACCCCTCTGAGTGAGTGCCTGAGGGCCCTGCTCATGCCACTTACCATCTGGCCTGGGGCAGGGCCTGAAGCCTCACAAGGACTGCTTGCTGCTTGCTGCCTCCTGCCCGGGAGGACTCCTCTGAGTGAGTGCCTGAGGGCCCTGCTCTTGTCACTTACCATCTGGCCTGGGGCCGGGTCTGAAGCCTCACAAGGACTGCTTGCTGCTTGCTGCCTTCTGCCCATGAGGACTCCCCTGAGTGAGTGCCTGAGGGCCCTGCTCCTTCCTGCCACTTACCATCTGGCCTGGGGCGGGGCCTGAAGCCTCACAAGGACTGCTTGCTGCTTGCTGCCTGCTGCCCGGGAGAATCCCCTGAGTGAGTGCCTGAGGGCCCTGCTCTTGCCACTTACCATCTGGCCTGGGGTAGGGCCTGGAGCCTCACAAGGACTGCTTGCTGCTTGCTGCCTTCTGCCCATGAGGACTCCCCTGAGTGAGTGTTTGAGGGCCCTGCTCCTTTCTGCCACTTACCATCTGGCCTGGGGCAGGGCCTGAAGCCTCAAAAGGACTGCTTGCTGCCTCCTGCCCGGGAGGACTCCTCTGAGTGAGTGCCTGAGGGCCCATCTCCTTTCTGCCACTTACCATCTGGCCTGGGGCAGGGCCTGAAGCCTCACAAGGACTGCTTGCTGCTTGCTGCCTCCTGCCCGGGAGGACTCCTCTGAGTGAGTGCCTGAGGGCCCTGCTCTTGTCACTTACCATCTGGCCTGGGGCCGGGTCTGAAGCCTCACAAGGACTGCTTGCTGCTTGCTGCCTTCTGCCCATGAGGACTCCCCTGAGTGAGTGCCTGAGGGCCCTGCTCCTTCCTGCCACTTACCATCTGGCCTGGGGCGGGGCCTGAAGCCTCACAAGGACTGCTTGCTGCTTGCTGCCTCCTGCCCGGGAGGACTCCTCTGAGTGAGTGCCTGAGGGCCCTGCTCCTGCCACTTACCATCTGGCCTGGGGCGGGGCCTGAAGCCTCACAAGGACTGCTTGCTGCTTGCTGCCTCCTGCCCGGGAGGACTCCTCTGAGTGAGTGCCTGAGGGCCCTGCTCCTTCCTGCCACTTACCATCTGGCCTGGGGCGGGGCCTGAAGCCTCACAAGGACTGCTTGCTGCTTGCTGCCTGCTGCCCGGGAGACTCCCCTGAGTGAGTGCCTGAGGGCCCTGCTCCTTCCTGCCACTTACCATCTGGCCTGGGGCGGGGCCTGAAGCCTCACAAGGACTGCTTGCTGCCTCCTGCCCGGGAGGACCCCTCTGAGTGAGTGCCTGAGGGCCCTGCTCTTGCCACTTACCATCTGGCCTGGGGCAGGGCCTGAAGCCTCACAAGGACTGCTTGCTGGTTGCTGCCTCCTGCCCGGGAGGACTCCTCTGAGTGAGTGCCTGAGGGCCCTGCTCTTGCCACTTACCATCTGGCCTGGGGCGGGGCCTGAAGCCTCACAAGGACTGCTTGCTGCTTGCTGCCTCCTGCCCGGGAGGACTCCTCTGAGTGAGTGCCTGAGGGCCCTGCTCCTTGCTGCCACTTACCATCTGGCCTGGGGCAGGGCCTGAAGCCTCAAAAGGACTGTTTGCTGCCTCCTGCCCGGGAGGACTCCTCTGAGTGAGTGCCTGAGGGCCCATCTCCTTTCTGCCACTTACCATCTGGCCTGGGGCGGGGCCTGAAGCCTCACAAGGACTGCTTGCTGCTTGCTGCCTCCTGCCCGGGAGGACTCCTGTGAGTGAGTGCCTGAGGGCCCTGCTCTTGTCACTTACCATCTGGCCTGGGGCCGGGTCTGAAGCCTCACAAGGACTGCTTGCTGCTTGCTGCCTCCTGCCCATAAGGACTCCCCTGAGTGAGTGCGTGAGGGCCCTGCTCCTTCCTGCCACTTACCATCTGGCCTGGGGCGGGGCCTGAAGCCTCACAAGGACTGCTTGCTGCCTCCTACCCGGAGGACCCCTCTGAGTGAGTGCCTGAGGGCCCTGCTCTTGCCACTTACCATCTGGCCTGGGGCAGGGCCTGAAGCCTCACAAGGACTGCTTGCTGCTTGCTGCCTCCTGCCCGGGAGGACTCCTCTGAGTGAGTGCCTGAGGGCCCTGCTCTTGCCACTTACCATCTGGCCTGGGGCGGGGCCTGAAGCCTCACAAGGACTGCTTGCTGCTTTCTGCCTCCTGCCCGGGAGGACTCCTCTGAGTGAGTGCCTGAGGGCCCTGCTCCTTGTGCCACTTACCATCTGGCCTGGGGCAGGGCCTAAAGCCTCAAAAGGACTGCTTGCTGCTTGCTGCCTCCTGCCCGGGAGGACTCCTCTGAGTGAGTGCCTGAGGGCCCTGCTCTTGTCACTTACCATCTGGCCTGGGGCCGGGTCTGAAGCCTCACAAGGACTGCTTGCTGCTTGCTGCCTTCTGCCCATGAGGACTCCCCTGAGTGAGTGCCTGAGGGCCCTGCTCCTTCCTGCCACTTACCATCTGGCCTGGGGCAGGGCCTGGAGCCTCACAAGGACTGCTTGCTGCTTGCTGCCTCCTGCCCGAGAGGACTCCTCTGAGTGAGTGCCTGAGGGCCCTGCTCCTGCCACTTACCATCTGGCCTGGGGCGGGACCTGAAGCCTCACAAGGACTGCTTGCTGCTTGCTGCCTCCTGCCCGGGAGGACTCCTCTGAGTGAGTGCCTGAGGGCCCTGCTCCTTCCTGCCACTTACCATCTTGCCTGGGGCGGGTCCTGAAGCCTCACAAGGACTGCTTGCTGCCTGCTGCCCGGGAGACTCCCCTGAGTGAGTGCCTGAGGGCCCTGCTCTTGCCACTTACCATCTGGCCTGGGGCGGGGCCTGAAGCCTCACAAGGACTGCTTGCTGCTTGCTGCCTGCTGCCTGCTGCCCAGGAGGACTCCCCTGAGTGAGTGCCTGAGGGCCCTGCTCCTTCCTGCCACTTACCATCTGGCCTGGGGCGGGGCCTGAAGCCTCACAAGGACTGCTTGCT
This sequence comes from Podarcis gaigeae, assembly GCF_964106915.1. Taxonomy (NCBI): domain Eukaryota; kingdom Metazoa; phylum Chordata; class Lepidosauria; order Squamata; family Lacertidae; genus Podarcis; species Podarcis gaigeae. The sequence continues at coordinate 87,023 of NW_028153414.1, forward strand.
GCTTGCTGCCTGCTGCCCGGGAGACTCCCCTGAGTGAGTGCCTGGGGGCCCTGCTCTTGTCACTTAGCATCTGGCCTGGGGCAGGGCCTGAAGCCTCACAAGGACTGCTTGCTGCTTGCTGCCTCCTGCCCATAAGGACTCCTCTGAGTGAGTGCCTGAGGGCCCTGCTCCTTCCTGCCACTTACCATCTGGCCTGGGGCGGGGCCTGAAGCCTCACAAGGACTGCTTGCTGCCTCCTGCCCGGGAGGACCCCTCTGAGTGAGTGCCTGAGGGCCCTGCTCTTGCCACTTACCATCTGGCCTGGGGCAGGGCCTGAAGCCTCAAAAGGACTGCTTGCTGCTTGCTGCCTCCTGCCCGGGAGGACTCCTCTGAGTGAGTGCCTGAGGGACCTGCTCTTGCCACTTACCATCTGGCCTGGGGCGGGGCCTGAAGCCTCACAAGGACTGCTTGCTGCTTGCTGCCTCCTGCCCGGGAGGACTCCTCTGAGTGAGTGCCTGAGGGCCCTGCTCCTGCCACTTACCATCTGGCCTGGGGCGGGGCCTGAAGCCTCACAAGGACTGCTTGCTGCTTGCTGCCTCCTACCCGGGCGGACTCCTCTGAGTGAGTGCCTGAGGGCCCTGCTCCTTCCTGCCACTTACCATCTGGCCTGGGGCGGGGCCTGAAGCCTCACAAGGACTGCTTGCTGCCTGCTGCCCGGGAGACTCCCCTGAGTGAGTGCCTGAGGGCCCTGCTCTTGCCACTTACCATCTGGCCTGGGGCGGGGCCTGAAGCCTCACAAGGACTGCTTGCTGCTTGCTGCCTGCTGCCTGCTGCCCAGGAGGACTCCCCTGAGTGAGTGCCTGAGGGCCCTGCTCCTTCCTGCCACTTACCATCTGGGCTGGGGCGGGGCCTGATGCCTCACAAGGACTGCTTGCTGCTTGCTGCCTGCTGCCCGGGAGACTCCCCTGAGTGAGTGCCTGAGGGCCCTGCTCTTGCCACTTACCATCTGGCCTGAGGCAGGGCCTGGAGCCTCACAAGGACTGCTTGCTGCTTGCTGCCTGCTGCCCGGGAGACTCCCCTGAGTGAGTGCCTGAGGGCCCTGCTCTCGCCACTTACCATCTGGCCTGGGGCGGGGCCTGAAGCCTCACAAGGACTGCTTGCTGCTTGATGCCTGCTGCCTGCTGCCCAGGAGGACTCCCCTGAGTGAGTGCCTGAGGACCCTGCTCCTTCCTGCCACTTACCATCTGGCGTGGGGCGGGGCCTGAAGCCTCACAAGGACTGCTTGCTGCTTGCTGCCTGCTGCCCGGGAGACTCCCCTGAGTGAGTGCCTGAGGGCCCTGCTCTTGCCACTTACCATCTGGCCTGGGGCAGGGCCTGAAGCCTCACAAGGACTGCTTGCTGCTTGCTGCCTCCTGCCCATAAGGACTCCCCTGAATGAGTGCCTGAGGGCCCTGCTCTTGTCACTTACCATCTGGCCTGGGGCCGGGTCTGAAGCCTCACAAGGACTGCTTGCTGCTTGCTGCCTCCTGCCCATAAGGACTCCCCTGAGTGAGTGCCTGAGGGCCCTGCTCCTTCCTGCCACTTACCATCTGGCCTGGGGCGGGGCCTGAAGCCTCACAAGGACTGCTTGCTGCTTGCTGCCTCCTGCCCGGGAGGACTCATCTGAGTGAGTGCCTGAGGGCCCTGCTCCTTCCTGCCACTTACCATCTGGCCTGGGGCGGGGCCTGAAGCCTCACAAGGACTGCTTGCTGCTTGCTGCCTGCTGCCCGGGAGAATCCCCTGAGTGAGTGCCTGAGGGCCCTGCTCTTGCCACTTACCATCTGGCCTGGGGCAGGGCCTGGAGCCTCACAAGGACTGCTTGCTGCTTGCTGCCTGCTGCCCGGGAGACTCCCCTGAGTGAGTGCCTGAGGGCCCTGCTCTTGCCACTTACCATCTGGCCTGGGGCGGGGCCTGAAGCCTCACAAGGACTGCTTGCTGCTTGCTGCCTGCTGCCTGCTGCCCGGGAGGACTCCCCTGAGTGAGTGCCTGAGGGCCCTGCTCCTTCCTGCCACTTACCATCTGGCCTGGGGCGGGGCCTGAAGCCTCACAAGGACTGCTTGCTGCTTGCTGCCTGCTGCCCAGGAGACTCCCCTGAGTGAGTGCCTGAGGGCCCTGCTCCTTCCTGCCACTTACCATCTGGCCTGGGGCGGGGCCTGAAGCCTCACAAGGACTGCTTGCTGCCTCCTGCCCGGGAGGACCCCTCTGAGTGAGTGCCTGAGGGCCCTGCTCTTGCCACTTACCATCTGGCCTGGGGCAGGTCCTGAAGCCTCACAAGGACTGCTTGCTGCTTGCTGCCTCCTGCCCGGGAGGACTCCTCTGAGTGAGTGCCTGAGGGCCCTGCTCTTGTCACTTACCATCTGGCCTGGGGCCGGGTCTGAAGCCTCACAAGGACTGCTTGCTGCTTGCTGCCTTCTGCCCATGAGGACTCCCCTGAGTGAGTGCCTGAGGGCCCTGCTCCTTCCTGCCACTTACCATCTGGCCTGGGGCGGGGCCTGAAGCCTCACAAGGACTGCTTGCTGCTTGCTGCCTGCTGCCCGGGAGAATCCCCTGAGTGAGTGCCTGAGGGCCCTGCTCTTGCCACTTATCATCTGGCCTGGGGCAGGGCCTGGAGCCTCACAAGGACTGCTTGCTGCTTGCTGCCTTCTGCCCATGAGGACTCCCCTGAGTGAGTGCCTGAGGGCCCTGGTCCTTGCTGCCACTTACCATCTGGCCTGGGGCAGGGCCTGAAGCCTCAAAAGGACTGCTTGCTGCCTCCTGCCCGGGAGGACTCCTCTGAGTGAGTGCCTGAGGGCCCATCTCCTTTCTGCCACTTACCATCTGGCCTGGGGCAGGGCCTGAAGCCTCACAAGGACTGCTTGCTGCTTGCTGCCTCCTGCCCGGGAGGACTCCTCTGAGTGAGTGCCTGAGGGCCCTGCTCTTGTCACTTACCATCTGGCCTGGGGCCGGGTCTGAAGCCTCACAAGGACTGCTTGCTGCTTGCTGCCTTCTGCCCATGAGGACTCCCCTGAGTGAGTGCCTGAGGGCCCTGCTCCTTCCTGCCACTTACCATCTGGCCTGGGGCGGGGCCTGAAGCCTCACAAGGACTGCTTGCTGCTTGCTGCCTGCTGCCCGGGAGAATCCCCTGAGTGAGTGCCTGAGGGCCCTGCTCTTGCCACTTATCATCTGGCCTGGGGCAGGGCCTGGAGCCTCACAAGGACTGCTTGCTGCTTGCTGCCTTCTGCCCATGAGGACTCCCCTGAGTGAGTGCCTGAGGGCCCTGCTCCTTGCTGCCACTTACCATCTGGCCTGGGGCAGGGCCTGAAGCCTCAAAAGGACTGCTTGCTGCCTCCTGCCCGGGAGGACTCCTCTGAGTGAGTGCCTGAGGGCCCATCTCCTTTCTGCCACTTACCATCTGGCCTGGGGCAGGGCCTGAAGCCTCACAAGGACTGCTTGCTGCTTGCTGCCTCCTGCCCGGGAGGACTCCTCTGAGTGAGTTCCTGAGGGCCCTGCTCTTGTCACTTACCATCTGGCCTGGGGCCGGGTCTGAAGCCTCACAAGGACTGCTTGCTGCTTGCTGCCTTCTGCCCATGAGGACTCCCCTGAGTGAGTGCCTGAGGGCCCTGCTCCTTCCTGCCACTTACCATCTGGCCTGGGGCGGGGCCTGAAGCCTCACAAGGACTGCTTGCTGCTTGCTGCCTCCTGCCCGGGAGGACTCCTCTGAGTGAGTGCCTGAGGGCCCTGCTCCTGCCACTTACCATCTGGCCTGGGGCGGGGCCTGAAGCCTCACAAGGACTGCTTGCTGCTTGCTGCCTGCTGCCCGGGAGACTCCCCTGAGTGAGTGCCTGAGGGCCCTGCTCCTTCCTGCCACTTACCATCTGGCCTGGGGCGGGGCCTGAAGCCTCACAAGGACTGCTTCCTGCCTCCTGCCCGGGAGGACCCCTCTGAGTGAGTGCCTGAGGGCCCTGCTCTTGCCACTTACCATCTGGCCTGGGGCAGGGCCTGAAGCCTCACAAGGACTGCTTGCTGCTTGCTGCCTCCTGCCCGGGAGGACTCCTCTGAGTGAGTGCCTGAGGGCCCTGCTCTTGCCACTTACCATCTGGCCTGGGGCGGGGCCTGAAGCCTCACAAGGACTGCTTGCTGCTTGCTGCCTCCTGCCCGGGAGGACTCCTCTGAGTGAGTGCCTGAGGGCCCTGCTCCTTGCTGCCACTTACCATCTGGCCTGGGGCAGGGCCTGAAGCCTCAAAAGGACTGCTTGCTGCCTCCTGCCCTGGAGGACTCCTCTGAGTGAGTGCCTGAGGGCCCATCTCCTTTCTGCCACTTACCATCTGGCCTGGGGCGGGGCCTGAAGCCTCACAAGGACTGCTTGCTGCTTGCTGCCTCCTGCCCGGGAGGACTCCTCTGAGTGAGTGCCTGAGGGCCCTGCTCTTGTCACTTAGCATCTGGCCTGGGGCCGGGTCTGAAGCCTCACAAGGACTGCTTGCTGCTTGCTGCCTCCTGCCCATAAGGACTCCCCTGAGTGAGTGCCTGAGGGCCCTGCTCCTTCCTGCCACTTACCATCTGGCCTGGGGCGGGGCCTGAAGCCTCACAAGGACTGCTTGCTGCCTCCTACCCGGAGGACCCCTCTGAGTGAGTGCCTGAGGGCCCTGCTCTTGCCACTTACCATCTGGCCTGGGGCAGGGCCTGAAGCCTCACAAGGACTGCTTGCTGCTTGCTGCCTCCTGCCCGGGAGGACTCCTCTGAGTGAGTGCCTGAGGGCCCTGCTCTTGCCACTTACCATCTGGCCTGGGGCGGGGCCTGAAGCCTCACAAGGACTGCTTGCTGCTTTCTGCCTCCTGCCCGGGAGGACTCCTCTGAGTGAGTGCCTGAGGGCCCTGCTCCTTGTGCCACTTACCATCTGGCCTGGGGCAGGGCCTAAAGCCTCAAAAGGACTGCTTGCTGCTTGCTGCCTCCTGCCCGGGAGGACTCCTCTGAGTGAGTGCCTGAGGGCCCATCTCCTTCCTGCCACTTACCATCTGGCCTGGGGCGGGGCCTGAAGCCTCACAAGGACTGCTTGCTGCTTGCTGCCTCCTGCCCGGGAGGACTCCTCTGAGTGAGTGCCTGAGGGCCCTGCTCTTGTCACTTAGCATCTGGCCTGGGGCCGGGTCTGAAGCCTCACAAGGACTGCTTGCTGCTTGCTGCCTTCTGCCCATGAGGACTCCCCTGAGTGAGTGCCTGAGGGCCCTGCTCCTTCCTGCCACTTACCATCTGGCCTGGGGCGGGGCCTGGAGCCTCACAAGGACTGCTTGCTGCTTGCTGCCTCCTGCCCGGGAGGACTCCTCTGAGTGAGTGCCTGAGGGCCCTGCTCCTGCCACTTACCATCTGGCCTGGGGCGGAACCTGAAGCCTCACAAGGACTGCTTGCTGCTTGCTGCCTCCTGCCCGGGAGGACTCCTCTGAGTGAGTGCCTGAGGGCCCTGCTCCTTCCTGCCACTTACCATCTTGCCTGGGGCGGGTCCTGAAGCCTCACAAGGACTGCTTGCTGCCTGCTGCCCGGGAGACTCCCCTGAGTGAGTGCCTGAGGGCCCTGCTCTTGCCACTTACCATCTGGCCTGGGGCGGGGCCTGAAGCCTCACAAGGACTGCTTGCTGCTTGCTGCCTGCTGCCTGCTGCCCAGGAGGACTCCCCTGAGTGAGTGCATGAGGGCCCTGCTCCTTCCTGCCACTTACCATCTGGCCTGGGGCGGGGCCTGAAGCCTCACAAGGACTGCTTGCTGCTTGCTGCCTGCTGCCCGGGAGACTCCCCTGAGTGAGTGCCTGAGGGCCCTGCTCTTGTCACTTAGCATCTGGCCTGGGGCAGGGCCTGAAGCCTCACAAGGACTGCTTGCTGCTTGCTTCCTCCTGCCCATAAGGACTCCTCTGAGTGAGTGCCTGAGGGCCCTGATCCTTCCTGCCACTTACCATCTGGCCTGGGGCGGGGCCTGAAGCCTCACAAGGACTGCTTGCTGCCTCCTGCCCGGGAGGACCCCTCTGAGTGAGTGCCTGAGGGCCCTGCTCTTGCCACTTACCATCTGGCCTGGGGCAGGGCCTGAAGCCTCAAAAGGACTGCTTGCTGCTTGCTGCCTCCTGCCCGGGAGGACTCCTCTGAGTGAGTGCCTGAGGGCCCTGCTCCTGCCACTTACCATCTGGCCTGGGGCGGGGCCTGAAGCCTCACAAGGACTGCTTGCTGCTTGCTGCCTCCTACCCGGGCGGACTCCTCTGAGTGAGTGCCTGAGGGCCCTGCTCCTTCCTGCCACTTACCATCTGGCCTGGGGCGGGGTCTGAAGCCTCACAAGGACTGCTTGCTGCTTGCTGCCTGCTGCCTGCTGCCCAGGAGGACTCCCCTGAGTGAGTGCCTGAGGGCCCTGCTCCTTCCTGCCACTTACCATCTGGCCTGGGGCGGGGCCTGATGCCTCACAAGGACTGCTTGCTGCTTGCTGCCTGCTGCCCGGGAGACTCCCCTGAGTGAGTGCCTGAGGGCCCTGCTCTTGCCACTTACCATCTGGCCTGAGGCAGGGCCTGGAGCCTCACAAGGACTGCTTGCTGCTTGCTGCCTGCTGCCCGGGAGACTCCCCTGAGTGAGTGCCTGAGGGCCCTGCTCTCGCCACTTACCATCTGGCCTGGGGCGGGGCCTAAACCTCACAAGGACTGCTTGCTGCTTGCTGCCTGCTGCCTGCTGCCCAGGAGGACTCCCCTGAGTGAGTGCCTGAGGGCCCTGCTCCTTCCTGCCACTTACCATCTGGCCTGGGGCGGGGCCTGATGCCTCACAAGGACTGCTTGCTGCTTGCTGCCTGCTGCCCGGGAGACTCCCCTGAGTGAGTGCCTGAGGGCCCTGCTCTTGCCACTTACCATCTGGCCTGAGGCAGGGCCTGGAGCCTCACAAGGACTGCTTGCTGCTTGCTGCCTGCTGCCCGGGAGACTCCCCTGAGTGAGTGCCTGAGCGCCCTGCTCTCGCCACTTACCATCTGGCCTGGGGCGGGGCCTGAAGCCTCACAAGGACTGCTTGCTGCTTGATGCCTGCTGCCTGCTGCCCAGGAGGACTCCCCTGAGTGAGTGCCTGAGGGCCCTGCTCCTTCCTGCCACTTACCATCTGGCCTGGGGCGGGGCCTGAAGCCTCACAAGGACTGCTTGCTGCTTGCTGCCTGCTGCCCGGGAGACTCCCCTGAGTGAGTGCCTGAGGGCCCTGCTCTTGTCACTTACCATCTGGCCTGGGGCCGGGTCTGAAGCCTCACAAGGACTGCTTGCTGCTTGCTGCCTCCTGCCCATAAGGACTCCCCTGAGTGAATGCCTGAGGGCCCTGCTCCTTCCTGCCACTTACCATCTGGCCTGGGGCGGGGCCTGAAGCCTCACAAGGACTGCTTGCTGCCTGCTGCCCGGGAGGACCCCTCTGAGTGAGTGCCTGAGGGCCCTGCTCTTGCCAGTTACCATCTGGCCTGGGGCAGGGCCTGAAGCCTCACAAGGACTGCTTGCTGCTTGCTGCCTCCTGCCCGGGCGGACTCCTCTGAGTGAGTGCCTGAAGGCCCTGCTCTTGCCACTTACCATCTGGCCTGGGGCGGGGCCTGAAGCCTCACAAGGACTGCTTGCTGCTTCCTGCCTCCTGCCCGGGAGGACTCCTCTGAGTGAGTGCCTGAGGGCCCTGCTCTTGTCACTTACCATCTGTCCTGGGGCCGGGTCTGAAGCCTCACAAGGACTGCTTGCTGCTTGCTGCCTCCTGCCCATAAGGACTCCCCTGAGTGAGTGCCTGAGGGCCCTGCTCCTTCCTGCCACTTACCATCTGGCCTGGGGCGGGGCCTGAAGCCTCACAAGTACTGCTTGCTGCTTGCTGCCTCCTGCCCGGGAGGACTCCTCTGAGTGAGAGCCTGAGGGCCCTGCTCCTTGCTGCCACTTACCATCTGGCCTGGGGCAGGGCCTGAAGCCTCACAAGGACTGCTTGCTGCTTGCTGCCTCCTGCCCGGGAGGACTCCTCTGAGTGAGTGCCTGAGGGCCCATCTCCTTCCTGCCACTTACCATCTGGCCTGGGGCGGGGCCTGAAGCCTCACAAGGACTGCTTGCTGCTTGCTGCCTCCTGCCCGGGAGGACTCCTCTGAGTGAGTGCCTGAGGGCCCTGCTCTTGCCACTTACCATCTGGCCTGGGGCGGGGCCTGAAGCCTCACAAGGACTGCTTGCTGCTTGCTGCCTGCTGCCTGCTGCCCAGGAGGACTCCCCTGAGAGAGTGCCTGAGGGCCCTGCTCCTTCCTGCCACTTACCATCTGGCCTTGGGCGGGACCTGAAGCCTCACAAGGACTGCTTGCTGCTTGCTGCCTGCTGCCCGGGAGGACTCCTCTGAGTGAGTGCCTGAGGGCCCTGCTCCTTCCTGCCACTTACCATCTGTTTTTTTTTTTAAAAAAAAAATATTGAAGTTTCAGAGATTTATATAAAAACAAAACAGAACAAAAATACAAACGGAGAAAAATAACAAAAAACAAGTAGAATTACAATCCCTTATTTTCTTATAACTTACTTCCCCGACTTCCCCATACCTCCCCTTTCTGTATTCCAATTTCTGATTTATTAATTCAGCAAATCCTTTCCCTTGTTTTTCATTTAATTTTTAACCTTTCTTTTCATTTTACTTATCTGGAAACCACGTAATTTCTAAACCAATGTCATTCTAACATTCATTAATTTTGCAATGTTTCTTAAGATAGTCCTTAAATTTCATCCAATCTTCTTCCGCTGTCTCTCTCCCCTGGTCTCGGATTCTGCCAGTCATTTCTGCCAGTCCCATATAGTCTATCACCTTCATCTGCCATTCTTCCAATACTTTGTGATTTATTTTATTTTGATGTTTTTGTAATTTTTACATTTATTTGTTTGTACTGTTTTATTGGTTTTGTTTGTTTGTTTAAGGTGTTATTTTGTTCTTAGGGGGAGGGGTCAGGGCTGCCGGGGAGTGGGCCCCAGCCCACAAAATTGCTGGGGCATGTTCCACAGAGGGGGGTGCACTGGGACAACCGATCTCAGTGATCACGGGTAGGAGGAGGAGTTACACTAAGACTAGACCATGTCATTACAGAGGGGGCAGATTTAGTAATTTTCTGAGGACTATTCCTGCCTCCGGGTCTGGTCCTGACCGGATGGATACTAGAATCAGCAAGGGATACCCACATGACCTGAAGGTGCTGCTGTGCAATGCCAGGTCAATGATTCATAAGACCGCTGCCATCCATGACTTGATCATGGATGGAGGACTTGACCTGGCATGTGTAACAGAGACTTGGTTGGATGAAGCAGATGGGCCTGTCTTTGTAGCTGCTTGTCCACCAGGTTTCTCTTACGCACAGCAACCCAGGTCATGTGGGCGGGGAGGGGGGGTTGCAGTGATTTTTAGGAAGTCATTAGTTTGCACCAGGCGTCCTATTGGGAAGACCCAGTATTCCGAGTGCATGTTCTGGAAGTTGGGCAATAGGGGCAGTACAGGATTCCTTTTGGTGTACCGACCTCCCCGTTGCACCAAGGATTCCCTGTCCGAGCTGCTTCAGGTCGTGGCGGATGTTCTCCTGGAGACACCTAGCTTGGTCGTCCTAGGGGATTTTAACATCCATGCCGACACGACCTTACAAGGGGCCGCTCGGGACTTCGTGGAAAGCATGGCCTCCATGGGGCTGTCCCTGAATAAGTCTGGCCCAACCCATAGCCGCGGACATGCCTTGGACCTGGTATTTACCTCTATGGATGTTGGTGATCTGACACTAAGTAAAAGCAAAACGAAAGAAGTGCCATGGTCAGATCACTTCCTGGTGCAACTGGACTTCTCTGCGACCCATCCCCTCTGCAGGGAGGTGGGACCAATTCGGATGGTCCGCCCCCGCCACTTAATGGATCCAAATGGTTTCCAGAGAGTGGTAGGGGATGCTTTATCCCATGTTGATGGCCTTTCAGCCGATTCCCTGGTGGCCCGCTGGAATGTGGAGGTAACCAGGGCTATTTACTGTTTGGCTCCGAAGCGCCCTCTCCAATTGCATGGAGCCCGGACAGCCCAGTGGTTTTCCATGAATCTGAGGGCAATGAAACAATCGTTGAGACGGCTAGAGCGCCGGTGGCGGATAACTCATTCCGAATCTGACCGGACACAGGTTAGAGCTCAACGTCGAGCCTACCAAGTGGCGATAGCGACGGCGAAGAAGAATTTCTTCACCGCGGACTTCCGGTTCAGCGCCATCGATTAATGGCGGATTCCCTCTGAGTCTCGGAGGGACCAGCTCCGCAGGATCGGGTCTTACCGCTGCGGCAAAGCGAGGGCCCTTTAAAAATCACAGGCGGGGGAAGCCTGTGAACGTGGGGACTCGGCGGGCACCATTTGCGCCCCCCCCCAATTTGCGAAGGGACCCTTTTTAAGGGCTCCGGAGCGGGACGGGGTGAGCGGCGCGGTGCTGAGAATCGACTGCTTCTTCCGCGGAGTGAAGCCGCACAGCCGTTATCGGAGAGCGCTGACTTTTTCCTGTGACAATTGGACTTTGAAAGCAACTACCCGTGAGTAGGATTAAATTGGATTTAAAAGGAGAACAAGTTAATTTGATACCGAAGCGGGAAGGCATAAACAGGAAGTCTGCCTTCCCTTATTGGAAACAGATTAAAGCAAAGAGACTGTAAAGCGGAAACTTGGAAAGACGTTCGGAAAAAGACTTAAATCCTAACATCAGGAAAACGGTCTCCCCTCCAGATTGCAGGAGAGGAGGGGGGAAGGTTTGAGTTGTATTTACCTGCAAAAAAAGGGGGGGAAAGGAAGCTAAAATCCGCTGCCTAAAACCTGGAAACGGACTGCCCCTAGATAAGGAAAGCCGCTCAGCGGAAAGCCTATCGGTAAGCAGAGGACTTTTGACTTAGCTCTGCAAAAGAGATACAGTGTCTCTGGACTTCTCCTGGTTTTAAAGTAACTGTCTAAGTGTACTGAAACTGTTATTTTTAAGTGAATTGGGGGACTCATAAGGACTATCTTTGTTATTAAAAGTTGCAAGCTTCGGCTGTTACTGTGTCCCCCTAGAGGAGGATTGACATTGTTACAACAACAACTGGGCTCGAGGAAAATTCCATCTCAAAACAAACTCTTAACTGTGGGATTGACCTTGGACTCTCATGAGAGTGTTATGACAGATGGGAGAGGAAAGTTAGAGCTGGCGCAGGAAAAAACTACTAGGTCTGGCAGACACTATCGGACAGACACTGCACAGCAGCGAAGGGCTTCAACATCTGGAGCATCTGGAACATCAGGGGCTGCTCCTCCACAGGTCAAACCGAAAGTTATGTCGTCCGAAGACGTTTTGGCACATGCACTTGGAAAAATCAATGAATCTTTGGAAAATTTAGCTAAGCAGGTAGCTGAGACAAATAAACAAGTAGCTGAAGCATCAGTTAAAATTGACTTGAATACTACAAGCATTAATAATTTGGGACAGAAGGTGAATACCAATACACAGTCTATTGAAAAATTATTACAGGAATCTGCTTCGACCCGAAAGATAGCTGAAGAAGCAAAAGAGATTGCAACTGCTACCCAAGAGAAGATACCACCAGTATACAAGCAATTGGAGGACCACGGTTTGACATTGTCTATGATTGAATTGAAAGAGAAACAAAGAAATTTAAGAATCAGGGCTGTACCAGAACGTGAGAAAGATAATCTGGCTGACTTTCTTACACAGGAATTTACAGATTTTTGGCAACAGGACTTGGGGAAGGAAGAATTTAAGATAGTGAGTGCATCTAGACTTGGAAGAGGACAAAGGAGGAACAAGGTGAGGGACTGCTTGATTACTCTTCGAACAAAAGAGGAGAGAGACAAAATTTTGAACCTGCACTATCAAAGGACTTTGGAAATTGACGACTCAAGTGTGGAGATATTCAAGGACATTCCAAAACATCTTCTGGACTTAAGGCTTAACTACGGAGACCTTGTTGCCCTGTTGAGAAGAAATAGAATTCTTTTTAGGTGGGAATTTCCCCAAGGCCTATCCTTTAAATACAAAGGAAGAAAGATAAAAATAAGATCAGTTAACGACAAAGACAGGTTTCTGAAAGATCACGAAGAAGATTTACAGAAAGAAGTGGAATCCGGAGAAGAGCCAAGAGCACTGGAAAAAGGAATACTAGACATAGCAAACTTATCTTTTGGGTTGCACGGTCCAGAGAAAGAGACACCATTGACAGAACAAGAACAGACACTTGGTGCAGTCGGAGGTAAAGCGAAGTAACCCCATCATGGCTCTGCAACTTTTAAGTTGGAATTGTAACGGTCTTAACTCTCCTCGGAGGAGAAAAAAGTGTTTTTCATTTACTAAAAAAGGAACAATTGGACTTGATTTGCCTACAAGAAACACATGTAACAAGGTTACATAGGAAATTACTTATCAATAAGAGATTGGGACAGGAGTTTATCTCATCTGACAAAGTTAAAAAAAGAGGAGTTGTGATATATGCAAAGGAAAGATTATTACCGGAATTAATTTTCAAAGGTGAACAAGGAAGATTCCTGGCCATTGAAATTCAAGTTCAAGGAGAGAAATTTTTGATTGTAGGAATTTATGCACCGAATGAGGGGAAATCTGAATTTTTTAAAAAGTTGCATGAGACCTTTTGGACTATTTGGATTACAATCTGATTTTGATGGGGGACATGAATGGAGTAGTATCTACAAACATGGACAAGGCACAAAGACAGGTAGTTACCAAGGATGGTAGACTACCAAAAACTTTTTTTGAGATGACAGACAATATGGACTTAGTGGACATATGGAGAACAAAGAACCCCTTGGGAAGAGAGGGAACCTTCTTTTCTGAAGCCAAGATGACATGGACCAGAATTGACCAAATATGGGTAACTAGAGGTATGGCACCAAAGATAAAGAAAGTGGAAATCTGCCCAAAAACTTGCTCCGACCATAACGCTGTAAGGATGGAGATGAAAGAAATATCAACTGGCTCCTTCAGATGGAGGATGAATGACACCTTATTTAGAGATGAAGAAGTGTATAAAAAGGCCCAAAAAACTTTGAGAGATTATTTTGAAATCAATATGAACACCAATGTAGAAAAAAGAGTAATCTGGGACGCAAGCAAAGCTGTTATGAGAGGGTTTTTGATACAACAGAATGCAATAAAGAAGAGAAGTCAAAATGAGAAGAAAGATAAAATTTTGGAGAAAATAAAAGAAAGTGAGAAGAAATTGAGAGCAAAACCAAAGTCGCAGGAGATTTTGAGAGAAATAAAACTATATCAAGTACAATATATGTGTAATGGTTGTGAGGGGTTACTTGTGCGTAAATTGCCTTCAGTTTAATTAGTTTGCTTGCCCAACCATACTTAGGGTCAGAGCTCGCCCTCCGTGACCTGTTAGTCACTTGCAGAATCCGAGAGTGGGCGTCTCTTGAACCTCTTCCAGCATAAAAGCTGTTTGACCCCGAGTCTCCTCCTATGTTCTCTGCGCGGAACGCGTCTGCGCAAGTAAGGGGAAGGCAGGGGCGTCCCAGCGCTCTCTCCACTAGTTTCGGGTGAAGGGTCTTGGAGCCCTGTCACCAATTCCTCCATCTCCCTCTCTTCTCTATGGGTGTTACGCTGAAATCCTTCCCCCCTGCTAGTCCCCTCTCCGGCATCGCTCGGGAGCCCTGCCTCCGTTTCTTGCTCTGATGGCAGTTCCCTGACACCCACCTCCTCCCCAGGACCCCCTCCACCCCCGGCCTGACCCTGTGACGGGACCTTGTCCCCTTCTTCAGCCGACGATGCCGGGAACCCCCGAAAGGAGCTGCTGTCGTCGTCCGTGGACTCAAACCCCGCTTCCCACCTGCTCCAATTTCTCACAGGCGGGGCTTCCCAATCTGATTCCTCCTCTCCTGATGATTCTCCTCCTTCCTCCTGGGAAGCCGGAAAACCCACGAAATCCTCCTCCTCCTCATCGGTGGTGGCAAATTGCTCCTCCCAGAATCTCTCAAGGGGTTTGGGCTTCCTCGGATACCTGTTGTGGAACTCTCCCACCAGATATCCATCATCTATTTCCCCCGCAGGAACCCACGTGTTTTCTGACTCGGGTTCCCCCTCCCAAGCCACTAGGTACTCCACCTGCCGCCCTCGCCAGCGCGAATCCAGGATCTCCATTACCTCGTGGTGGCGTTCCCTCTCTTCCATTAGCGGGTGTGTGAGCCCTTCCCCTCCTGCCTCCCGGACCCTCCGCTCCCCTCTGTTCGGTGAGAGCAGCGACCTATGAAATACCGGGTGGATTTTCATGCTGTCTGGCAACTTGAGCCGGAACGCCACCGGGTTTACTTGGTGTGTCACCTCAAATGGTCCCAGCCGTTTTGGCCTCAGTTTCTTACACCCGCCCTTGAAGGGTAAGCCTTGTGTGGATAACCACACCCGGTCCCCCACCCTAATGGTCTCCCCTTCCCGGCGACGTTTGTCTGCTTGTCTCTTGTACACCTCCTTGGCCCTATCCAGGTTCATCTTAAGCTGCTGGTGCAGGGCTTCCATTTCTTCCACGAACTGCTCTGCGGCGGGCACGCTCCACCCTTCCTCCCCTCTCCCGGGAAAAGCCCTGGGGTGACACCCATAATTAGCCATGAACAGGCTCATCCCCGTGGACACATGCTCAGCGTTGTTATACGCAAACTCTGCTAGTGCTACCTTCTCTACCCAATCGTTCTGTCTCTCGTTGACGTAGCAGCGCAGGTATTGCTGTAAAATGCTGTTCGCCCTCTCTGCTTGCCCGTTGGTCTCCGGGTGTCGCGCCGTCGAGAATCCCACTTCCACCTGCAATAAGTTCATGAGTCTCCTCCAGAACCTCGAGGTAAATTGTTTCCCTCGGTCGGAGATAACCCTCGAAGGTGCCCCATGCAACCTGAAGATGTGATCCACAAACAACCGGGCGGTTTCCTCGGCCGTTACTGCATGTGAACACGCTATAAAATGGCACATTTTGGTTAGCAGATCTACTACTACCATGACTGCTGTCTTCCCTCTGGATTTGAAATCCCTCTGTCATGAAATCGATCGACACAACCTCCCATGGTCTCCCCGGTGTGGGTAAGGGTTCCAGTAACCCTGCCAGGGCCGCCCTCTCCCCCTTGGCCTGTTGGCAGCGGTCACACCCCCGTACATACTCTCGTACATCTTCCCTCACCCTTGGCCACCAGAACTGCCTAGTAACCAGTAACATAGTTTTGTGTTGCCCAAAGTGCCCCGCAGTTGGGTTGTCGTGAAGCTGTTTGAGCACCCTTTCCCGCAGGGCTTCCCTGGGCACATACATTGCTCCCTTGTAATACAGCAGTCCTTCCCTTTCCTCAAAGCCTCCCTGGTCTCCCCCCGTTCCCCTGAGTTCCCTGATTCTGGTTTGGGCGAATTCGTCCTGGCGAATCAGCTCGGTTAGTTCTCGTTTCCCAACCAACGCTCCCCCACAAACCCATCGTTCCTCAGGGAACACATGTCGAGCTTCTGGCGGTCCTTCTCCTTCCGTATACTCTGGCTTCCGGGAAAGCGCGTCTGCCCTCACGTTCTCTTCCCCCGGCATGTACTTGATCTCAAAGAAGAAATTGGAGAACTCCTGTGCCCATCGAATCTGTCTCTGGTTGAGGACTCGAGCTGTTCTCCAATATTCCAAGTTCTTGTGATCAGTGCAAACCTGAATCTTGTGCTGAGCCCCTATTAGGAGATGTCTCCACTGCCGAAACGCTGCATAAATAGCTAACAGTTCGCAATCATACACCGTGTAGTTCTGTTCCGATTTGTTCAGTTTCTGTGAGAAGAAGGCGCACGGCCTCCAGGTGTGTTGGCTCCGTCCCGGCTGCAGCAACACCGCTCCAATGGCTCTGTCTGATGCGTCGGTCTCCAGCCTCATCGGCTTCTGCAGATCCACGTGCAGGAGCTGTTCCTCCGAGGCGAACGCCTTCTTTAGCCTTTCGAAGGATCGTTGGGCACTTTCCGTCCAGACGAACTTCTTCTTGCTTCTGAGACAATCCGTGATGGGTGTGGTCAAGTCGGCAAAGTTCTTGATGAACTTCCGGTAGAAGTTGCTGAACCCAAGGAACCTCTGCACATCGTTCCGGGTTTTGGGGGCCTTCCATTCCAGCACCGCCTGCACCTTGCCGGGGTCCATGGCTAGTCCTCTGTCCGACAACTTGTATCCCAGAAATTCCACTTCTCTGGTGTGAAATTGTCACTTTTCCAGCTTGACCCACAACTGGTGCTGCTGTAGCCTCTTCAGCACTTCCCTGACGTCCTGGACATGCTGCTTTTCATTGTCCGAATAGTAAGGACGTCGTCCCGAAATGCTACGCAGTTTTTGTACAGCAGGGGGCCCAGCACATGGTGCATGAAGCTTTGAAAACAGGCTGAGCCCGATTGTAATCCAAATGGCATGACTAGGTACTCAAAGGCCCCTAGGGGGGTGAACATGGTGGTTTTCCATTCGTCCCCCTTCCTCATTCTAATCAGATTGTATGCTCCCCGGAGGTCCAGCTTGGTGAAGATCTTACCCTTCCTCACCCTAGTCAGAATATCATCAATTCTGGGCATTGGGAAGGTCATGGGTTCCGATATGAGATTCAATTTTCGATAGTCCACGACCAGCCTAAGCTGATCCGTGTTTTTCTTGTCTACAAAAAACACAGGGCTCCCCCCTACTGCCTTAGATTCCCTTATAAACCCCCTTTTTAGGTTTTTGTCAATAAAGTCCCGCAACTCCTGCATCTCTCGGTCCGACATGGCATACAGCTTACCCACCGGCAGCTGCGCCCCAGGGAATAGGTTGATTTGGCAGTCGAAGGGCCTATGTGGCGGCAGCCTGTCCGCTTCCCTCTCGCTGAAGACTTCCTGTAAGTCCGCGTACAGTGGCGGCACCTCCGCTCTCTGCTTCAGTGTAGTTGCTGCCACTCTGGCAAACCTCACCCTGGGCTTCTCCCCCCCCTAGACAGTGTTCCAAACAGTGCGCTGACCCGAAGTTGACTGTCCGTTGATGCCAAGCCACCACTGGATCATGTAGCACTAGCCAGCTCATGCCCAGTATTATCGGGGGTCCCGCCAGTGTGGCCACATGAAAGGCAATGGGTTCGGTGTGCCTGGACACACTCATTCTCATGGGTGGGGTTTGATGTGTTACCTCCCCTCCTAGCAGCTCCCTGCCATCTATCGTGGTCACTTGGAGTGGGAAATCAAGTGGCAACAGGTGGAGCTGGTGCTCTAGTGCAAACTCCTTACTAAAAAAATTACAGGAGCTGCCTGAGTCCAGCATTGCCTTCACCTTGACTGGGTGTCCATTTGGGAGTTCTAGCACCACCTCTATCACTATGGAAGCCTTGGGTGGGTCTGGTTGGGGCACTTCTGTTATCTGTTCGCTTGGCTGCTGCACCCCCCTGTGGGCAGTCAAACGCGTTTCCCTGCACCTTTTCCTCTGCCCCCTCCTCCTCGCTTCCAGCGGCTCCCACCATCCCTTGCCATGCCTTTCTTTGTGGACAGACCCTGGCAAAGTGTCCTGGCCGTTGGCAGAGGAAACACTTCTTGGTGTTTCTCCCAGCCTTTCCCTCCCTTTTGACTCCTTGGTGGACGCTCGGAGCCTCGCGGGCGGGCGCCCCATCAATTTCCATTGGCACCACGTCACCGGGAGACTGCTTTGGCATCTCAGGAATGCGGTAGTCAGGGCAACGCTTTCCTCTCCCTTCCCGCCTTTCCAAAGCGTGCGCTTCCTGGCGAGCGCCTATCGCCAGCGCAGCTTTCGTCAGCTGATCCATAGTCTCCGGGCGGGGCGCGCGGGAGAGCTCGTCTTTAACGGTTGGGGACAACCCTCCTCAAACAGCATCCGTATGGGAGGGCTATCCAGATCCCATTCGAGCCGGTGTATTAGCATCGCAAACCGGGACCAGTAGTCTCTAACGGAAAGGTCCCCCTGCTTGCATCTCATCAGCTCCCTTTGGTTCACACTCTCCCCCAATTGGCTAGAATACATAGCGTCCATTGCCTGAAAAAACGTCCAAACGTCCTTCATGGCGGGGTTCTGCGCGGCCATCAGGGGTCTAACCCATTCCCTCGCGTTGCCCTCAAGGTGCCCCACGATATACGCCACCTGCGCTGCCTCGTCAGCAAAGTCATCATGCTGCAGCTGCAAGGCGTACTCTATTTCCGTTCAGAATCCATTATATTCCTGGGGCTTCCCCCCAAATTTGTGTACTAGTCCGGGCACCTTCTTTGCCACTGGGGTGGGTCTAACCTGCGCGTCCTGGGTGCGCCTCTCATCCAGCTGCGCCGTCAGCAGGGCTACATGCCATTCCAGCTCCTGGTTCCTCTTCACCAGGTCCTGCACCCCCGCAGCTTGCTCCGCTGCCCCGGCGCCTCCAGTCTGGCTCATGTTTCCACTGCTTGCGCACAAGTAACGTAAATGACTCTCGGATTGCTGTAATGGTTCTGAGGGGTTACTTGTGCGTAAATTGCCTTCAGTTTAGTTAGTTTGCTTGCCCAACCATACTTAGGGTCAGAGCTCGCCCTCCGTGACCTGTTAGTCACTTGCAGAATCCGAGAGTGGTCGTCTCTTGAACCTCTACCAGCATAAAAGCTGTTTGACCCCGAGTCTCCTCCTATGTTCTCTGCGCGGAACGCGTCTGTGCAAGTAAGGGGAAGGCAGGGGCATCCCAGCGCTCTCTCCACTAGTTTTGGGTGAAGGGTCTTGGAGCCCTGTCACCAATTCCTCCATCTCCCTCTCTTCTCTATGGGTGTTACGCTGAAATCCTTCCCCCCTGCTAGTCCCCTCTCCGGCATCGCTCGGGAGCCCTGCCTCCATTTCTTGCTCTGATGGCAGTTCCCTGACAATATGGAAATGATGAATCAGGAAATAGAATGGAAAATTAAACAAATGAGACAAAAAACATTTGAATCAGCTAATAAATGTGGAAAATTGCTGGCTTGGCAAATGAAAAAAAAACAAAAATTAAATACTATTACAAATTTAGAAGTGGAAGGAAAGAACATACATAACCCAATTGAGATTAGAAACTGTTTCCAGAGGTATTTTAAACAATTATACTCACAAGGGCCACAGAAAGAAATGGACATAGACCGATTTTTGAAGACAAATGGATTACAAAAAATCTCCCAAGAAAGCAAATTAATGTTGAACTATAAAATATCTGAACAGGAAGTAGAAGGTGCCATTCAAAATATGCAATTGGGCAAATCTCCAGGACCGGACGGGCTGACTTCTAGATATTATAGATATTTTTAAAAAATATATATATTTATTGAAATTTTCCACTTTAATACATTACAAAATCAAAAAAGAAAAACAAAAGACAAAAAAAGAAAATTAAAAACACATACAATTTACAATCCTTATTTTTCTATAACATATTTCCCTGACTTCCCCACACCTCCCCTTCTTATATTCCAATTCAAATTTGTTAATTCAACAAGTTCTTATCTTGTTTCTTGCTCCTTTCAAATCCAAATGTTCCCAAAGCTCCGACTTCCACCTTAATCAATTTTGTAATCCTTGGGTCTTCAAATCTCCACTTAATGAAATCTCTCCATTCTTCAATCTCCAATTCAAACCAGATTTTCATCATCAAGTTCTTATTTTCCTTTGTAGCCATCATGTCAGGCTTTGTCATCTGCGGCATTACGTCTCCTCCTTCCTTTCCCTCAGAAACAACATATATCTCTTTCTCCACACTCTCAAAGCTCTCAAGTTTCTCCTCTTGTCCAGCTGCATGAACTTCCTGAGTCAAGTCCTTATCAAATTCAATGAATTTGTTTACTGTTAAGTCCAGAGTTACAACATTAGTAGCCAAAACATCAATTTGGCCTTGTAACTTTCCCAAGAGAAGAAAAACTCTGTCCAGTTTAGCTTGAATTTCCCCTCCTTCAGCCATTCCTGTAATGTCCCAAAACCCCCTCTAGAGGGCTTTTGGTTACTTAGTATTCCTTCCAATTCAGATCCAAAAATCAAGTTAGTTTGTATCAATTCACGGATCACTCCCGGGTCCGGGGGGATGGCACTTCAGCTCCCAAAATTAACTCTTATCCTCCTTATACTTATACTGCCAAGTCGTGAAATTAATGTCTTTTACCCAATAAAAAGGAAAAAAAAAATCTCTCGAACTTAGTTAGCTGGTCCTTGCTTTAGATTATTTATAAGATGGGGAGACGGACTTCCTGTTTGCGCCTTCCCCGATCGTGCCTAATTAAAAAAAAAATTCCTTTACAAGTCCAATTTCCGTAGTACTCACGGGTTATTGCTTTAGAGTCCAATTGTTCACAAGAAGAAGTCAGCGCTCTCCGACCATGGCATGCGGCTTCACTCCGTAGGAGAAGCAGTCGAACTCTCAGCACCGCGCCGCTCACCCCGTCCCCCGTTCCGAAGCCTTTAAAAAGGCTCCTTCGCAGGTCGGGGGGCGCAAATGGTGCCCGCCGAGTCACCAGGTTCACAGGCTCACCGCCTGTGATTTTTGAGGGTCGCCGCGTCGCCGCAGCAGCTAGACCCAAATCCTACGGAGCCGATTCCCTCCGGAGCTCGGAGGAAATCCGCCATTAGCCGATGGCACTAACCCGGAAGTCCTAGATATTACAGATCTTTGAAAGAGTGGTTATTACAACCTTTGAAGGAAGTCTGCAATGAAATTCTGGAAGGGAAAAGGGCACCAGAGTCGTGGAAAGAGGCGTATATCACACTTATACCGAAAACAGAGACTGAAAAGACTCAGCTTAAGAACTACCGCCCTATATCATTACTTAATGTGGATTACAAAATTTTTGCTGACATTTTGGCCAAGAGATTGAAAAAGGTTTTGATGGAAGAGATTCATAAAGACCAAGCGGGCTTTCTCCCGGGAAGACACTTGTCAGATAATTTGAGGAACATAATCGATATCCTGGAAAAACTAGAAGTGAATATAAACACTAAAGCAGTTCTGATATTTGTGGATGCGGAGAAAGCTTTTGACAACATCTCTTGGAGTTTTATGAAAAAGAACCTACAGGGGATGGGGGTAGGTCAAGGTTTTGAAAATGGTATAGGTGAAATATACTCTGAGCAAAAGGCTAAATTAATTGTAAATAATGTGGTGACGGAAGAATTTAAGATAGAAAAAGGGACACGACAGGGGTGCCCAATTTCCCCATGCCTTTTTATATCGGTCCTGGAGGTTCTGCTGAATATGATTAGAAGGGACCGGTTGGTTAAAGGTATACAGGTCAGAGCCAAACAGTACAAATTGAGAGCATTTGCAGATGATTTAGTATTGACGTTACAGGAACCAGAATCTAGTACTAAAAGGGTTTTAGAACTAATTCAAGAATTTGGTCAAGTGGCAGGATTTAAACTGAACAAGTTAAAAACTAAAGTTTTAGAGAAAAACTTAACACAGATTGAAAGAGAGAGGTTTCAGAATGAGACAGGTCTGATTGTCGTTAAGAAAGTGAAATACCTGGGGATTAATATGACAGCTAAAAATGGGAACTTATTTAAAGATAATTATGAAAAATGTTGGGCGGAAGTGAAAAAAGATTTAGAAATTTGGTCGAACTTGAAGCTTTCATTGTTGGGTCGTATTGCTGTGATAAAAATGAATGTATTGCCTAGAATGCTGTTTTTGTTTCAAACACTGCAAATTCTGGACAAGATGGACTGTTTCAAGAAGTGGCAGAAAGATATTTCTAGATTTGTCTGGCAGGGCAAGAAGCCCAGAATAAAATTCAAGATATTAACTGATGCAAAGGAAAGGGGTGGATTTGCCCTGCCAAACCTTAAACTTTACTATGAATCAGCAGCATTCTGCTGGTTGAAAGACTGGCTGCTTCTTGAGAACACAGACATTTTGGATCTAGAAGGTTTTAATAATGTTTTTGGGTGGCATGCATATTTATGGTATGTCATGGAACTGCCATCGGAGCCAGGAGTGGAGGGAAGGCTCTCCAGCGATGCCGGAGAAGGGCCCAGCAGGGGGAGAGGGAACTCATCCACTGAGGAAGGAAATCAGCGTGACACCAGGAAGAAAGGGGAGCAGGGGAGGGCTTCGGAGAGATGTCTCCAGGACTCTTCCACAGAAACTAGCGGGGAGAGCACAGGTCCTCCGCTGGCCACGCCCACCCTGCGCAGAAGACTTCCGCGCAGGGAGGCTAGGCGGAGACTTGGCGTCAAAGAACTTTTATGCTGGAAGAAGTTCAGGAAACGCCCACTGACGGATTCTGCCAGTGACTGACACAGCCGCGGAGTAAGGGCTGTGCAGCCAGGGAAAGGTTTAACCAGGCAACTTTGCCAAGAGTAGAGGCAACTTACGCACA
This sequence comes from Podarcis gaigeae, assembly GCF_964106915.1. Classification (NCBI taxonomy): domain Eukaryota; kingdom Metazoa; phylum Chordata; class Lepidosauria; order Squamata; family Lacertidae; genus Podarcis; species Podarcis gaigeae. The sequence continues at coordinate 109,322 of NW_028153414.1, forward strand.
AGCAACCCCAATTCCCATTACATGGTATGACAAGCTGAAAGCACATAAAGCATTTAAAAATCATATTGTTAGGAAAGCATTGTTCAATGTCTGGATAAAATACAAGGACTTATTGGAAAATAAAACACCAAGGTGGCTGTCACCAATGGAAGCAAAAGCCCAGAAAAAGCTCAATATGGAGGCCAAATGGCCGAAATATTGGGAAATTTGGGAACAAGAGGGAGATAGACTGAAACTGCAGAGTTTTGAAATCTAAAAAACAAAGTGCGAGATTGGCTTCATTATTATCAGATAATGGAGGCATATAATTTGGACAAGAAAATTGGCTTCCAGGTGGAAAAATCAAAATTAGAAACAGAACCGTTAGAACCCAAAACTAAGATTTTGTCAAAGATGTATAACTTACTGTTGAAATGGAACACTCAGGATGAAACGGTTAAATCTGCTATGATTAAATGGGCACAAGATGTTGGACATAACATTATGTTTGCTGACCGGGAACAGTTGTGGACCACAGGTATGAAATTTACAGCATGTAATGCCTTAAGAGAGAATATTATGAAAATGGTATACAGGTGGTACATGACCCCAGTCAAGCTTGCAAAAATCTATCATTTGCCCGATAACAAATGTTGGAAATGTAAAGAAACTGAAGGTACATTCTTTCACCTTTGGTGGACATGCCCAAGGATCAAGGCTTTCTGGGAAATGATCTATAATGAAATGAAAAAGGTATTTAAATATACCTTCCTGAAGAAACCAGAGGCCTTCCTCCTGGGCATGTCGGCCAATTGGTGCCAAAGAAGGACAGAACTTTATGTACGCTACAACAGCAGCAAGAATACTTATTGCAAAGTATTGGAAGACACAAGATCTACCCACTTTGGAAGAATGGCAGACGAAGGTGATGGACTATATGGGACTGGCAGAAATGACTGGCAGAATCCGAGACCAGGGAGAAGAGTCGGTGGAAGAAGATTGGATGAAATTTAAAGTCTATCTACAGAAATATTGTAAAATTAATGAATGTTAGAATGATGTTGGATAGAAATTAAGTGGTTTCCAGCTGTAATGCTTTAAGAGAATATGAAAAAAGGGTTATAAACAGGTACAAATTTAATGGTAAGGATTTGCTGAACCAACAATTTGAAGTGGAATACAAAAAAGGGAGGTATGAGGAGGTCCGGGAAATAAGCTAAAGGAAAATTAGCAATGGAAAATCTGTGTATTTTTAACTATTTTTATTTTGTATTTTTGTTATTTCTTTTTTTCTTTTTCATTTTTTATTGTAATACTTTAAAAAATCTTAATAAATATTCTACAAAAAAAAAAGAATTTCTTCACCGCCTCTATTGCATCTGCAGAAAACAGCAGCAGGAGACTTTTTCAGGTGGTTCACAATTTAGCGGAACCACCTGCAACATCGGGGCCCAGTACGGGCCACATGATCTCCTGCAATGATTTTGCAAAGTTTTTTGCAGATAAAATCGCTCAGATTCGGGAAGAAGTAGACTCCACCGTGGGAGCAGGGTGCTCAGCAGGGACATCCAGGTAATGATTCTTCTCCCTTGGAGAAGACTTCTCAGTGCACCTAGGAGAAACAGGTAAGTTGTTTCATTTCCTTGTTGGAGAAAGGCTGAACTTTATCTCTCTCTCACAATGCAAATGCAAGCAATCATATTATTTATAGAGGTTGCTTAGGGAAAGAAATATATACAGCCAAGGTGTGTCACCATCACAACGGCATAGCACTGTGAATTTGGAGAGTAAGGGGGAACTCTGCATTTGTGTAATCAAGGAATAAAGTCCCAAAGGGGAGGAGTGAGGGATTAACGTGGCTTGAACTCAGTCAGGAGGAAAGATCACCCAGATGTGGCCTGCGTATTGTCCTACCCAGTGCTTTGTTTCCTGAGGGGACGCGAGGGGCATACGCATACCCCTAAACATCTTGTGAATCTACGTTTGGCCTCATTGAGGGGCAGTATTTCAATATGCCTAGGGAAATGAGAGTACCCCTAAACATTTTCTTTTTAAAAAGGACTGGCTTTTTAAAAAAGCACTTTCTTTCTGTATTGTTGCCCCATAGTTTTTCACTGCTTAGAACAGGGGTTCCCAGAGTGGGCACAGGCTGTGGGATTAACCAGAGGGTGCTAGGAGGCAAGAGGGGCATTGGGGGTATAACTATGAGAATTTGAAAAACTGGTATCACTCGATCAAGCTCATCGATTTTACTGATTTAATTGAACTAAATAGTTTTAACTGGATTTGGAATAAATGTGCAATTGATTGTTGCTGTTTTGAATTTTATTGCGTTATTATCTTCCTTAGTTGGTCATGCAAACCACTATTCTGAATACCGTTGTACCTCTACTCCCGAATGCCTTGGGAGTCAAACGTTCTTTTGAAAGCCGAACGTCCAGTGGGGCTTCCACGGCTTCTGATTGGCTACAGGAGCTTCCTGAGGCCAATCAGAAGCCGCACTTTGGGTTCCAAACGTTTCAGAAGTCAAATGGACTTCTGGAACGGACTCCGTTCAACTTCCAAGGTACGACTGTACAGTGGAACTTCGGTTGTCGAACATAATCCGTTCCGGAAGACCGTTCGACTTCCGAAACATTTGACAACCAAGGATCAATTGCCGATCGGCAAATTCTTTTTTAAAAATGGACTTCCGTTCAACTTCCGAGGTGCATTCAAAAATGGAAGCATTCGCTTCCGGGTTGTCGGCGTTCAGGTTCCGAATTGTTCGGCTTCCGAAGTATTCAACAACCAAGGTTCCCCTGTAATGCTTTTTATAGAGTGGGACTGTAGGAGGCACTGGGGATGAGTCTATGGAACCAAGCGGGCAGCAGCCCCAGAAAGTTTGGGAACCACTGGCTTAGAAGTCCAGAGTATGGTACAGGCAATCCTCGTTTTGCGTAAGGGTTTAGTTCCGGACCAGCATGTTCACTCCTTTTTTCACTCCTTTTTGTGACGTCTATATGACGTTTTAGGGCTATTTCTGGGTTTGGAGCCCTGCATGTGAGCAATATGAGGAACAAAATCAGATGAGCTTACGAAAATAAACACATGAGAGTTTAGCATATTATGCTTGTCACAAATACACACACACACACACACTCAACAAATGAAAAGAAAAAGCCATATGTTTTAACGTTATTCTCTTCCTTGGAGTTCTTAGTGTTAAGAAATATGATGAGATGCTACTTGAAATGTGTTTTACATGCAGTATTTCTTTTGATCAACATAACACCACAATGTGCAACTTACCTAGCATAAAAGTGTTGTCATGTGTGTCATTTAAACCTCTTTTTAGGACTGCCATAATTACTTCCCTGACTTTACCTTACTAGATTGCCAAAAACACAAGTTGGCCCTCGTGCTTCTGTTTTATTTGGGTTCCCAACTTACTATAACTATGTTTAAAAAATACAATATGCATTTAAACATGACATTCTTGCTTTTGTCTTGAGAAACTTTATTTGAAAAGCTATCAGTCACGATTACAATTAGATGGTCTAGTAATAACTGCAGAAATCAGTTTCTTGCACAACAGCAAATATTATTTGCTAAAGTAATAGTTCTGCTGCTCTGGTTCGCCAGAAGCAGCTTAGTCATGCTGGCCACATGACCTGGAAGCTGTACGCTGCCTCCCTCGGCCAATAAAGCGAGATGAGCG
>NW_028153413.1:0-1000 GCF_964106915.1 Podarcis gaigeae
TTAGGGTTAGGGTTAGGGTTAGGGTTAGGGTTGGGGTTGGGTTAGGGTTAGGGTTAGGGTTAGGGTTAGGGTTAGGGTTAGGGTTAGGGTTAGGGGTTAGGGGTTAGGGGTTAGGGTTAGGGTTAGGGTTAGGGTTAGGGTTAGGGTTAGGGTTAGGGTTAGGGTTAGGGTTAGGGTTAGGGTTAGGGTTAGGGTTAGGGTTTAGGGGTTAGGGTTAGGGTTAGGGTTAGGGTTAGGGTTAGGGTTAGGGTTAGGGTTAGGGTTAGGGTTAGGGTTTTAGGGTTAGGGTTAGGGTTAGGGTTAGGGTTAGGGTTAGGGTTAGGGTTAGGGTTAGGGTTAGGGTTAGGGTTAGGGTTAGGGTTAGGGTTAGGGGTTAGGGTTAGGGTTAGGGTTAGGGTTAGGGTTAGGGTTAGGGTTAGGGTTAGGGTTAGGGTTAGGGGTTAGGGTTAGGGGTTAGGGTTAGGGTTAGGGTTAGGGTTAGGGTTAGGGTTAGGGTTAGGGTTAGGGTTAGGGTTAGGGTTAGGGTTAGGGTTAGGGTTAGGGTTAGGGTTAGGGTTAGGGTTAGGGTTAGGGTTAGGGTTAGGGTTAGGGTTAGGGTTAGGGTTAGGGTTAGGGTTAGGGTTAGGGTTAGGGTTAGGGTTAGGGTTAGGGTTAGGGTTAGGGTTAGGGTTAGGGTTAGGGTTAGGGTTAGGGTTAGGGTTAGGGTTAGGGTTAGGGTTAGGGTTAGGGTTAGGGTTAGGGTTAGGGTTAGGGTTAGGGTTAGGGTTAGGGTTAGGGTTAGGGTTAGGGTTAGGGTTAGGGTTAGGGTTAGGGTTAGGGTTAGGGTTAGGGTTAGGGTTAGGGTTAGGGTTAGGGTTAGGGTTAGGGTTAGGGTTAGGGTTAGGGTTAGGGTTAGGGTTAGGGTTAGGGTTAGGGTTAGGGTTAGGGTTAGGGTTAGGGTTAGGGTTAGGGTTAGGGTTAGGGTTAGGGTTAGGGTTAGGGTTAGGGGTTAGGGTTAGGG
>NW_028153412.1:0-15746 GCF_964106915.1 Podarcis gaigeae
GTTGTTCTGAAGAGAAAAAGGAGGGGGGACAATGCACAAAACCTTGAGCTCCTAGGAGGAGTCAACATGAACAAAGAAAACAGCCCCCCACATTCCTTTAACTGCTACATTCCACAGTGCTGATACTTAAAAGCAAAACGAGAAAAACGGGAAAAAAGCTTGCCAACCCAGGTCAAGAATGACATGCAAAAAATAAATAAAATGTGTGCACTTTCACAACTTTGGCAGCTGAATCATCTACCTCACAGTATTGTTGTGAAGATAAAAAGGGGTGAAGGGGAAGGCCACGCACACAGCTTTGAGTCTTTCTTAGTAGAGGAAAAGGAAGCTACAGTATAACATTTGCTCACCATGTTGAGAAATAATAATAAATAAATAAATAAATAAATATTTTTTTATTTATACACCGCCCTTTCTAGTTCAGAAAACCGGGTTCTGGGAGGCTAACAACAAATTTAAAACTCTTAATTGCAATACAACATAGAAGCAGCATAAAATACAGTATGAAAGCATGAATAACAATAAATAAGCCAGTAAAACACCTGGAAAGTGCATGCACACCGCTCCATGCTTTAACTGCAAGATCACACAGCCCAGGCATTTTAGAACAATAAACAATTTGCCAACCCTGATTGAAACAAACAAAAGAGAACACAACAAGAGGAAAATATCTCAATGTAGCCCTGCCCTCCTCAAACTGTTTTCCTGGTAAGTCAGTGCTGCTTTTGCTTTTCCTGCTTGCTCCCAGTGGCAGCAAACACCTTAAAAGCAGAGAAATGGTGAGGAGGAGGAGACGGCAGTGCCGGTGTGTGCCACCTCACCCCCTCAGACAGTAGCCCTGGGGAGTCCTTCTCAGGGTGGGGACATACAGTGTATGGAAAGTATAGCCACAGATGCCTGCAAGCATGATGTAATTGCTGCTTCCTGCTGCCACAGGGCAGGCCTTCTTGCTCCCCTCTGCTGGCTGGCTCCTGCTTGAGCAGCTCTTACCTGGAGGTGAAAGTGGCCAGTTTTGGTGCTCCTCTGCCTCCTTGCTCCACCCTCTCTTGCTACTTTCTTCTGCTCCTGTGCTTTTCAGCGGCTGAAGCACTGCAAATGGGCTTCCTTGTGGATCTGCTTGCAAGTAACACAGACAGGTAACAGTTGCTGCTCCATATGGTAGACCCATTCTGACATTGGGCGCGGTACCACCTATACCCATCTCTCAGTGGGCCTGCCTCTGTGAGTGAAGAAAAAACACTATGGGAATGAAAACATGGGGAAAGGTACACCATGATCTGCAGGCCAAATGCATTTTCACAGAGGGGAATGAAGGTGGGGAAAAGGACAGAGTATTTCTTATCAGCCCTTGGATTGAGCCTAAATTCTGTTTTTCTTTTACTTTTTTAAGAACTCAGGTAATTTCTGAAGTAATCTAAGGAAAGCTTTGGGAAGCTTGCTATCTCTAAATAGTGGGTACAAAGAAGTTTTCATAATTTCTAAATCTAGCTTTTATTGCCTGTTTATCTAAGTGTTTGGAAGAGAGGCAAGAGTGCGAGTTGAAATCTTAACTTCCTCACTTTCAAAGGATGTCTTTGGCCATTATTGATTTTCTGCAAAGAGCCCACTTCTTGCGTCTGTGTACCTGAGATGGACAGTTGCTATAGCTATCGCTCATGGCTGTCAGCGGAGAGGACCCTTCAAAATATGGCAGTGCTTTCTGTCACAATGGTGAAGCTATCAGGTTCAATAGAACAGGCTGTTTCTGAGCACAAAAGTTGAAGTAATTGCATTGGCAATGCTGTAATCTGCTGGTAGGTGTTTGATAGTAGTGAAGAGATCTAATGTTCCAGGAAAAGGTATAATAAAGTCTGAATCATTATAGTTATATAGAAAGAGGATCCATGATGCAAGCTTGATGCAGCCTATTCATGTCAGAGAAACCATAGAACAGCCTTTATTACACTTGGGAAATATTCCTCTCCGCCCCTGTTTTCCCCATTCTTTCTATTCTCTAGCAAAGAATGTAGTTTGTTATGCTGACAATTCCCTTGATGAGCGCCCTTCTTCATGTGTTTCTTCATCATCTTCTGAGGAATAGGAAAAACCTGCATTTGTTACACAGGGAAAGTATTCTGGCCCTGTTGACCTCATATCTAGAACTTTAAAGTACAGGAAGGTCATAAGGTTTCTAGCTTAGTAATGAAGGATTGGATGAATATTTGGATGAATATTTGAAGCCACTGTTTAAAATAACAGCAACCTGGCATGCCTTTCTTCTGTGAAAATGACTCTCATTCAGGTGTGGGAGGTGTGGGCTTTATGAGCTAGAAGGCCTCACTTGCCTGACTACAGTAGGAGAGTGCTATGAAAATGAATGGTACTGTTAGACTTCTATTTGTTAGGAAAAGAATGTAGAAAAAAATATTGATGCCAGAACACCAATAGTGGCATGCACAGTCCTAAGCATATTGTAACTGAACTCAGCAAATCATACTTTGAGTAAAAAATGTTTAATATATTTCTGTTAGTATGTTTTTAAATGTTTTATCTTTCACTAAACATTGAAATATCCATGGAATTTTACACATTACAGATCTAAATTGTGGGGTACATTACTTTCAAGATAGTGGCAATTAGTACTACTTTTAGTGCTTTTATATAGGACAGGGATAAAGAACTGGATCTGCCCATATCTGGTCCACCCTCCGCATCCCACTTTTGGCAGATGTGAACAGCCATCTATCATAGAACATCATGGGAAACCCAGCCAGATCGGCGGGGTAGAAATAAATTATTATTATTATTATTATTATTATTATTATTATTATTAGTCAGGTGATTGAGACTTCAGAGAAAGAATCAGTAGTGCATTCAAAGCATGCTACTGATTTTTTCCTCTCAGCCGAACTTGTATTCAAGCTATGGGTGCAAGGATTAATGCCAAAAGTTGGGCTTAAATTCAGCACCAACTGTAAGGCCCACTCTTGGTAGGGATCAACTGCACTCAAGAGCTTAGACTGAATGAAAACAATCTCAGCAGGTCTTCCAGGCATGGAATGGAAGCCCCACTTGCCAAGGAACAGTGAAGAGTGTGGATCCAACCCCTTGACTTTTCCATTGCACCCTTGGCTTTACTAGACATCATATGCTGCCCTAGGATCTTCTGGGGGAAAGGTGGGATATACTGTATTTAACAAACAAACAAACAAACAAACACAAACAAACACAAACAAACAAACAAACAAACATGACAGCATGCATGGGGCAGATAAGGGTGACTGGGGTAAAATGTCATTTATCAAATAGGACACATACTGCATTTGTCCCAGGAAACTAATACTTCATATTATTCATTACTCTGGTTGTCATCCCTCCTGGTTTTGCTGAACAAGCATTTTTATAGTGCTGCCAGGAGAAGTTTAATTCCTTAGGCTTGCTATCAGACGAAGAATTGCCAGAATGTGGAATTCCCGATACTTTTTAAATCCTGAAAGTCTCAGGGAAGCTCAGATTTCTCTGTTTTCCTTAGATGTGATTAGGGCTTTTTTTCAGCCAGAACTCACCAGAACTCAGTTCTGGCACCTCTCAGGTAGGCACCATTGCCATTCTAAGAGAATGAGAGAGGTGTTCATGGTGAGTTCCTGCAACCCCCCTTTAAAATTAGCACTGGGTCTGATGATTGTAATATTGTAATACCCACTCACCAGAAAGTAATAGTTGAATTGCCATGGTGCTGTACTATAAGCACAAGACAATGTAATTGAAGGTGTGGCAAGTCTCACTGAGAAAAGCAGCACTTATTTCCTACCCCAACCATAACTAGGTGTGCCATGATTGCTGGTTGGCCATTTATTTCAAAAGTGAGAAAGAAATGAGTCATGGGATCATACTAATGATAAATATAGTAAGCTTGTATCATGCTGAAAACTATATACAAAAAGACACATACAGCGGTACCTCGGGTTAAGTTCTTAATTCGTTCTGGAGGTCCGTTCTTAACCCGAAACCTAACCTTTTGCTAATGGGCTCCCACTACCTCTGCACCGCCAGCACATGATTTCTGTTCTCATCCTGGGGCAAAGTTCTTAACCCAAGGTACTATTTCTGGGTTAGCGGAGTCTGTAACCTGAAACGTTTGTAACCTGAAGCGTCTGTAACCTGAGGTACCACTGTATATGTTTTCACTGTCTAAATGAGAACATTGACAGAAATAGGCGCCCCAAACCTTAGCAGCTGTTGAGTGGGCATCCATCCATCCATATATATATAGATATATATCAGGTGTCTGTCAGATTTTATGAAGAAGTAGGGAAAGTAAGAAAAGAATCAAGACCCTAGTGAAGAGCATGGTGTGTGGGGTATATAAGTACAGTGGTTAATATAAACCTGCTGTGAACAAAATGTTACTCATATGCGTAGCAAGATTTCCTTGATACTGAAAAATACTTAAAACGTCTTATTGGAAAATGGCACTATGGAGGCACCAAGGTAATATTGGCCCCTGGCTGGGTTACCTAACAGTGTAACCAACCTTTATTTCATTCAGGGGTTTTGAGCTTTCTCTCCAAAAGTGCAGTGGGTCATCAGTAGAGCTGAAATATCTTTCGTTGTCTGAACTTCATGCCCCAGAGTGATTGATTAAAGCAAAGTTTCTCTTGGACAGGTACATAATGCAATCAATGATGATAAATGATGGGCCCTTTATACTCCTGTAGTTATGTCATCATTTTCTTGAAAAGTGCCTATCAACTATCTTGCGCTTGTCATATTAAACTTTACCACTGTAAATTATCTCATGATAATAAGACTACCTTGAAATGTGCATTTCAAACAATACCCAATTGCTTTTTTCTTTTTTCAAAAAGTCCATTCTTAACCTTTAATAATTTTTGCTCCTCAAAAAGCTTTTTATATACATAAAAAGAAGGGAATCGTGGAATTGAAAAAGTAATTTATTATTTATCTGACAAATTAAATGGCTTTGCCCATATAATGTACTTATTTTTTTATTTCTGTGGACCTGGATCAAATTGTCCTGTTCAGCCATCCTACTTCTATGTTTAATCAACATGCAAGGGGGAGGGGGAAGACAAGCACACTAACTCCTCCCTCCTTGCCCTCCATGAGTTGAATGGATAACTTCTGCAGCAGGGAGCCTTTTCAGCTCATAGAAGATTCCCACATCTTGATTTTCCAGGATTTTAAATCACACAGGGAGCCTCAACTAGTAAAGAAGACTCCCTGTTGAAGTTATCCCTCTGATTTATGGAGGGGAGTGGGAATGAGAAAGCAGAGTTAGGATGTCCCCCCCATGCTCCCCCTTACGTGTTAATTAAACACAGAACACCTGAAGAAGGCTTGCTTTTGTTGGGAACTATATTTTGAGTTAGAGATTGCATTGTTTATATAAAAAATTGCTGTGTACAGAAGGAAAATACGGTAATCATTGCAATATTCGCTTTGGAATACCAAGTGACCCAGTTTACCTTTGCGACATGTTCTTTAGAAACTAATTAATATGATTGGGTATAATCTAATAAACTTGAGAACACATCCATGGATGTATGAATAATGTAGAAGGCCTAAAATTAATATTTGGGGATTATTATTATTATTTTGGCAGAGAATTACTTTGCAATCATAAATTGTTTCAAGAGCCAAGATTACTTTAGTTGTAATAATCAAAAACTGCTACAAAAAACTGGCTCAATTAAGAATACATATGGGTCTTTAGGACGAGGGCTGTCTTTAGCTGTGTACTATCAGTGCCATGAAATAGTGGGCTTGTGTTGGATTTACAAATCCTGGAAGCAAAAAATATTCGCAGGGTAGTAATAGACCATTCCCTAATCCATGTGGGGATGTTTTTTATACAGTAAGTCTGGTCTGCAGTAGCAGGAACTGAAAGCAGCAACAACATGTTCTAGCACAGGCTTCTTTAGCCTCAGCCCTCCAGAAGTTTTTGGCCTACAACTCCCATGATCCCTAGCTAGCAGGACCAGTGTAGTCTCAAAACATCTGGAGGGCCGAGGTTGAGGAAGCCTGTTCTAGCATGTCTACCCCACTCTTTTAGGGTCAGTGTTTTTATTTATTCCCTAAAGGCAAGTTGGGCATTTTTTTCTCTGGTTACTGAGCAATCCAGTATTTTATTACTATTTTATTACTATCACTAGAAGTACCCTTAAGCTCATGATGTGCTACAACACTAATCTGGGTGACGTTGGCCTTCATTTCCTTTTTGATGTTTTGGTTTGATCCGTTACTGCCCTGGAACCTGCAGAGAGAGGTGGTGAATGGAGAATTGCATTTTCTTATTTCTCCAGCTGATTCCCAGGCACAACTCTGCCCTATCCTACAGGAAGGATGTCAACAACATTTCCTGGAATGCAAGTTTATGAACTGTTACTGACTGGCCTCTTATATGCTGGCCAAATAACCTTTCCAGTAGGGTTTGCTTGTTTTTTAAGTTAGGACTTATTAGGTCAATGATTTTCCTAACCAATTGTGTTTTAGATTCTTAAAGCTGTTGTTACTGTGGTAAGTGTGTGTGTATGTGCGTGCGCGTGCGTGCATGCGTACACACACACACACACACACACACACACACACACACACACACTCTATTTCTTGCAGCTTCTCCTTACTTTGGAAGATTCCCAGATTCCTTTAAAGAAGTGTGGTAGACTGAATGGAACACATTTGCCTCCCTCTGTCCAAGTAAGGAGGAAACCACTAGTTAGATGAATGCCTGCAGTAAGGAGGATAAACTTACATTAAAAAACCATGTTAGTTTTATATATATATATGTGCAAGTATTACTGCAAGCATTTCAGAAAGTCTCTCCAATAGGCAGTCTAAGAAAAGCAGTATATGTAAGAAGTTGAACAGCAGGAAACACAGCTATAAGGCACCATTAATGTTTCATTGCAGATCTCCTGTAGCAGAATACCAATTATTTAGGACTACCGTTGCATGGTGATAAATGTTGTATGATATATTTTGAATGCTCTTCACTTAGGTATCCAGAGCCTTACACGGCATACTTCCTAACAGGCAGCGATCCAGAATTTGCTGTATCGCCTCAAGCTGGGGAACTTCTTCCACTTGACTCGACAGGAACCTGGATCACTGTTGGATTCAAGCCTAATATGTACAGCAAGAAACACACAGCAACATTAGTAATACAGGTGAGCCCTGACAATGGGATTCCTGATAAGGGACTTTACTGTAGTAAGCTCATGGACTTAAGGATTTTTTTCTCTAAAATAAATGCTTATAAAATATCCTTTCTGTGGCTAGATATCTCCTTCTAGTGAAATGGGTCAGCTCTGCTATAAAGAAGGTACCTGAAAATGACTTTTGTTCTTGGTTGCTGTAGTATCCATATCACACTCCGTCAATGTACAGAATTTACAGTGTGGAATTCTGAGTTGCCTTTCCTACCCATAGTGTGAGATGACTCACTTGACCCAAACAAAGATGCTAGAAGTTGATGCTGTTTATTTCAAGCACCCCATTAATCCCTGGGGTACAAATAAAGCCAGCAGCCCATTTATTATTTCTGCTTACTTCCTGCTGTGAACTAATTCCCTCAGAAGCTGCATCTCAAACTGTTGAGCATTAACAAGAGTTTTGATTACCTAGGGTGCTAGACAGTATACATATTTCTAACGCTCTGCTCTTAGTTCATAAAACAAAATGTTCTGCCTTGCTTTATTATTTCATGGTAATGTTTTTTTGCACCATGGTGCAGTTCCGGTAATGTGGCTTTTTGAGGCACCCCCTATGCTGGGAACAATAAATGACCTAATTACACACATTGTGGCAGATAGCTGTTGTCTGCTTCACAGTAATAGACTATGAACTCATTTCTAGTGAAATTTCTCTTTGGTGCTTTCAGACCACAGCAATGCAATGGATGTATGAGATCAACGGCCTGCCCCCACAAACTGAACCACCAAGTTCATCAGCAAAAGTTGACTGCAGGAATACCTATGTCAGATCAGCTACGGTGCAACAACGCAACTTTGTACGGGAAAATATGAAGCTGTTATCCACTGGCGTGTCCTCCACCATTAAAGGAGCACCTCTCGTTTTAAGAGCAAAATAAAGCATAATGCCCTCATTTTATATATTTTTTATTTTTTAGAAGAGCTGTATTTACTCAGACTAAATGCTTTATACACAGTGAATTGTAAAACAATAAATTTTGTAAAAATTCTAGTGAGCAACTCAGTGTAGAGTTTGTTTTACCTACTTGGGAGAATGTGTTGGGAATTTTTGCTGAGTTTCCCTGATCAAGTGGTGATAGCATATTAACATAAAAATACTGCAAGATCTGCAGTGTCCTAACATTGGAATATCACTGTGTCATTTTTAGGATAGCCATAATAGAAAAACCAAGCCCTCAAGTATAGGGTACCATTGCAATCTACTATTGGTATTACTGAAGTTAATTAAGCACTTGGTTAAGGGCTTCCCAGATTCAAAGTCATTTAATTAACCAATGCATGTGCCGCATTGAATACTAATGCAATGTTATTAATACTAGTTCAATACAGGTGGTTTTTAAAAATACTTTTTGTTGCTTCCTACTTGTATCCTTTTTGACTTTCTGTAAACTAAGAACTACAAATTTTAAAAGTTGTTTTGAGCATTGCAAACAGCAAGGGCGCTTGGTAATGCCTGCCCCGCAGGATGCATTTATAATATTGATGATGTGGAACTGGTAGGAGCTACTGATTTACTGTCTCTGCTGTGTCAGCTTCATTGGCAAGAGTACAGTGAAATTATATCAGTAGCACAAGAACTGTGGAATTCTGGCTGAGCTATCCTTGGCAGAGAAGTGGGGGAAGATGCTGTAAGACACACTTAAATTCATTCAGTCGTGAAGACCGCAGGGATCTGGGTCAGCCTGCATCATACATTAGAGCATTCAACAAGTGGCACTTTCTTACAGTGAGATAAAATGAATGGGCATTATGTGGGTGCAGTGATGTATGGATTATGTCCCTACCTAGCAATCCTAATAGCCTAGATCAGTAATGCTGTGATCTGAAGCTTTAGGATATGTTGACATTGGGGTTTTGTCTAGGACTTAGATGCACTCATTCTTTGAATATGACCTCCACAGGAAGCAGGGCAACAGCAGTGCTAAACCCTGTCATTCCAGGAAGAATTGGTAGTGTGAGGGAAGGCTCCAGAGTGTGCATGTGTGTGTGTGTGGGGGGGAGTATTGTGCCAAAATCCTCACAACATTGTGGCTGTATTTCATGATTGGCCCTAAAAGAACAAGTTCTCAATGGAGAAACCTGGATTGTACAAGGTGGTTGAGCCATTTAATTTAGACCACACTCTTCCTCTTTCTCCACCCAGATATTCTAGCACATCCCTATAAATTTTACTGATGCTCTGTCAAGGATGGATTTGTTTCACACAGACCTCCCCAGGAGTTTTCGTCTGTGCCCTAACACTTTCTGCTTCCACTGCTGCTGCACAACCCTCTATGACTATCACACTTGCACCTACTCCACTGGTGCAATTATGTGGCTATCCCAAGACTCACCCTGCCATAATTAACACTGAAGAACCTACCCTGGACATAACTACCCAGATCTCTTCCCTTAACTTCTATTTTGGGGAAGAAGGGGTTATTCTAAGTGTGGTCTTTTGGATCATCCAGTATAGATTGGAAGAAAGGTGGTGCTGGGTTAGCTTGACTAGCACCATAAAACCACATTAAAAGAACTCTGTAAATGCTATTTTACCCACAGTTTAAGCAGTATATTTTAACTGCAAATATGAAGGGTAAAAAATAAGAATGGCATTTGCTGGCTTCCTTGGTCTGAAATGAGCAAGAAAAATAGTTAAAATCAAAATATTTCAATAGGACTGTAACAGGTAAATCTAATATTTATAATAAAAAAGATAAATATCAAGGCACATCCAGGGTGTTTATCTGCCTGCTAGATATTTAATAATGGTATTTCTCCCTGCAGTGACTTCTTGCTCTAAAATAAATGACTGAACAGTGTCTTATTGCTGACACAGATCACAGTTTGTTGCTAATGGAATGTTAACTGCTTTTTAAATAACTCTGAATAAATCTGCTGATCCATAAGATTCATCAGAAAGAAATTCAATTCATCTCTTGGCTCTGTTGCCTGCGCTGACATTAAACATATTCTTCCATAGTTTACTTCACTCTGGACTCATAATGCCACTATCAGCACCCAGTTTGCAACAGGACAGTTTAACAGAAGGACTGTGACACATTAATAATATAATGTGAAATAGAGATGATATCTAAAAGGAGGTGAGGGCCTCAAAAACATTTTCTCTACTCCTATATATGCAGACCCAGAGCCTTTTGCAAACTAAAAACGAACACAGAGAAAATATATAATGGTCCTATGAAAAGCAATCATATAGAGGAGCTTGCATCTTTAAAAAGATTTTGAAGTTAAGAGAGCCAAAATTACACAACAAATCTTTCTTCTTGTATCTCATTTAAAACATATACTGCCCCATAACCTATTTAGAATTTCAGGGCAGCATACAACCAATTGCATCACAGTACAAACACACTAAAAACTTATCACAAGTTGCATTAAAAATGTTCCTGTGGCAGTTGCATAGTCATACATTCTAGCAATAGCAATGTAGGTGCTAATGGATGATGGGAGAATCACGTTCTGCCACCAATGACCTACTGTGAGTTGACTGCTGTTGAAACAATTTTTCCCCCTACAATAATTTGAAGACCCACTGGTGGGAAGAGGATTGTATCACTTGCAAGCAATGGGCTGCAGGACGCATGACTTGCCTGTACGATGATGATGAATCAAAGAACATGGCAGCCAATGGAGGCTTCTTGGAGTGAAAGGAAGTGTAACTGCATGCTCACCAGAAGCCCACAATGGTAGCACATTCCCATCTGAATGAATATCAATAGTCCAGTTTTTTTGCAGATGTTTCTAGTGTTGTGAGGGAGTGGATATTCTGTGTTTTTGCTATAGTAGACATTGCTAACTTCAATTCTTCTGAACATGTTCTCAAGATATCAGGAGAGAAGCGGCAGCTTATTGGACTCCCAGCAATCTAACATTAAAAAAAACAGCAACCCATGAAGAAAAGAAATGACGATAAGGTAAAGGAAGAAGATAGGGCAACCAAAATGTCAAATATTAAGGAAACACAAAAACGAACAATGACCCAGCTTTGTGGCGCATTCTAACGTCATTCAAACATGGTGCATTTCCTCCTCTTGGTGACATGCATCTGGAATTGAAAAATGGACACTTCTGTTTTTTATGAGTTGTTGTTTTTTTACAAATGTCAAGCGTTGTAATATTAGCTGAAATATGGAAGAGCACTAAGAATGGTATGTTCCAAGACAACAAAAATAAGGTATAGTATCTTAATAAATCATTCTAGACAAGCAAGCCAAAAGTACGTTTGCTCAAGATACTGCAAATAAATAATGGATATCTTGGATATCTACTTCAGTATGAGCAAGAAATATGAAATGTATCACATATCAAATACAAATGATAAAACAGTAAAATATATGAAACACAAAGTAGTATGGAACAGACTAGCAACTAAATTCAGGTATTCAATACAATTAATTGGCCATCAATTTTAGAAGTCAAATCAGATATTAGGTACTAAATTCTGCCTAAAATACTATACCCATGTTGTAAAGGACATCCAGACCTGCCACAAAGGTAGTTCTGAAGTGCAGAGCAAAGGCAAATTTGACCTGCCTGGCAACCCTCAAGATCACATGTGCCTTCCTCCTCTGGTCAATTTTAGGCTGTTTGGACATTTAAAGCTTACAATTGTCTCCAAAGAATCCTGGGAATTGCAGTCTTCTAAGAGTGCTGGGCCCCTTCATGGATCACTGCCTTGCCATGGCGAAGGGGCTTGAAGAACTCAGAGAAGCTATGAACTATGCCGAGCAGGGCACCCAAGATGAACAGGTCATAGTGGAGAGTTTTGACCAAACGTGATCCACCTGGAGGAGGAACCGGCAAGCCACTCCAGTATCCCTGCCAAGAAAACTCCATGGACAAAGACAACAGGCATATAAAAGATATGACGCTGGAAGATGAGCCCCTCAGGTCGGAAGGCGTCCAACATGCTACTGGGGAAGAGCGGAGGGCAAGTACAAGTAGATCCAGAGCTGATGAAGCGGCTGGGCCAAAGCCGAAAGGACGCTCAGTTGCGGATATGCCTGGAAGCGAAAGGAAAGTCCAATGCTGTAAAGAAAAATATTGCATAGGAACCTGGAATGTAAGAACCATGAACCTGGGTAAGTTGGAGGTGGTCAAAAATGAGATGGCAAGAATAAATATTGACATCCTGGGCATCAGTGAACTAAAATGGACGGGAATGGGTGAATTCAGTTCGGATGACCATCATATCTACTACTGTGGGCAAGAAACCCATAAAAGAAATGGAGTGGCCCTCATAGTCAACAAAAGAGTGGTGAAAGCTGTACTGGGATGCAATCTCAAAAATGATAGAATGATCTCGATACGAATCCAAGGCAGACCTTTTAACATCACAGTAATCCAAGTTTATGCACCAACTACTTGTGCTGAAGAAACTGAAATTGACCAATTCTATGAAGACTTACAAGACCTTATAGAAGTGACACCAAAGAAGGATGTTCTTCTCATTATAGGGGATTGGAATGCTAAAGTAGGGAGTCAAGAGATAAAAGGAACAACTGGCAAGTTTGGCCTTGGAGATCAAAACGAAGCAGGGCAAAGGCTAATAGAGTTCTGTCAAGAGAACAAGCTGGTCATCACAAACACGCTTTTCCAGCAACACAAGAGACGACTCTACACATGGACATCACCAGATGGGCAGCATCGAAATCAGATTGATTATATTCTCTGCAGCCAAAGATGGAGAAGCTCTATACAGTCAGCAAAAACAAGACCTGGAGCTGACTGTGGCTCAGATCATCAGCTTCTTATAGCAAAATTCAAGCTTAAACTGAAGAAAGTAGGAAAAACCACTGGGCCGGTAAGATACAATCTAAGTCAAATCCCTTATGAATACACAGTGGAAGTGAGGAACAGGTTTAAGGATTTAGATTTGGTGGACAGAATGCCTGAAGAACTATGGATGGAGGCTCGTAACATTATACAGGAGGCAGCAACGAAAACCATCCCAATGAAAAGGAAATGCAAGAAAGCAAAGTGGCTGTCCAATGAGGCCTTACAAATAGCGGGGGAGAGAAGGCAAGCAAAATGCGAGGGAGATGGTGAAAGATACAGGAAATTGAATGCAGATTTCCAAAGAATAGCAAGGAGAGAGAAGAAGACCTTCTTAAACGAGCAATGCAAAGAAATAGAGGAAAGCAATAGAATGGGAAGAACCAGAGATCTGTTCAAGAAAATTGGAGATATGAAAGGAACATTTCGTACAAAGATTTCCACAATAAAGGACAAAAGTGGAAAGGACCTAACAGAAGCAGAAGACATCAAGAAGAGGTGGCAAGAATACACAGAGGAATTATACCAGAAAGAAATGGATGTCTCGTATACCCCAGGTAGTGTGGTTGCTGACCTTGAGCCAGACATCCTGGAAAGTGAAGTCAAATGGGCCTTAGAAAGCACTGCAAATAACAAGGCCAGTGGAAGTGATGGCATTCCAGCTGAACTATTTAAAATTTTAAAAGATGATGCTGTTAAGGTGCTACACTCAATATGCCAGCAAGTTCGGAAAACTCAGCAGTGGCCAGAGGATTGGAGAAGATCAGTCTACATCCCAATCCCAAAGAAGGGCAGTGCCAAAGAATGCTCCAACTACCGCACAATTGCACTCATTTCACACGCTAGCAAGGTTATGCTTAAAATTCTACAAGGAAGGCTCAAGCAGTATGTGGACCGAGAACTCCCAGAAGTGCAAGCTGGATTTAGAAGAGGCAGAGGAACCAGAGACCAAATTGCAAACATGCGCTGGATTATGGAGAAAGCTAGAGAGTTCCAGAAAGACATCTACTTCTGCTTCATTGACTATGCAAAAGCTTTTGACTGTGTCGACCACGGCAAACTATGGCAAGTTCTTAAAGAAATGGGAGTGCCAGATCACCTCATCTGTCTCCTGAGAAATCTCTATGTGGGACAAGAAGCTACAGTTAGAACTGGATATGGAACAACTGATTGGTTCAAAATTGGGAAAGGAGTACGACAAGGCTGTATTTTGTCTCCCTGCTTATTTAACTTATATGCAGAATTCATCATGCGAAAGGCAGGGCTGGATGAACCCCTAGCCGGAATTAAGATTGCCGGAAGAAATATCAACAACCTCAGATATGCAGATGACACAACCTTGATGGCAGAAAGTGAGGAGGAATTAAAGAACCTTTTAATGAGGGTGAAAGAGGAGAGCGCAAAATATGGCCTGAAGCTCAACATCAAAAAAACGAAGATCATGGCCACTGGTCCCATCACCTCCTGGCAAATAGAAGGGGAAGAAATGGAGGTAGTGAGAGATTTTACTTTCTTGGGCTCAATGATCACTGCAGATGGTGACAGCAGCCACGAAATTAAAAGACGCCTGCTTCTTGGGAGAAGGGCAATGACAGGCCTAGACAGCATCTTGAGAAGTAGAGACATCACCTTGCCAACAAAGGTTCGTATAGTTAAAGCTATGGTTTTCCCAGTAGTGATGTATGGAAGTGAGAGCTGGACCATAAAGAAGGCTGATCGCCGAAGAATTGATGCTTTTGAATTATGGTGCTGGAGGAGACTCTTGAGAGTCCCATGGACTGCAAGAAGATCAAACCTCTCCATACTGAAGGAAATCAACCCTGAGTGCTCACTGGAAGGACAGATCCTGAAGCTGAGGCTCCAGTACTTTGGCCACCTCATGAGAAGAGAAGACTCCCTGGAGAAGACCCTGATGTTGGGAAAGATGGAGGGCACAAGGAGAAGGGGACGGCAGAGGACGAGATGGTTGGATAGTGTTTTCGAGGTTACCAGCATGAGTTTGAGCAAACTGCGGGAGGCAGTGGAGGACAGAGGTGCCTGGCGTTCTCTGGTCCATGGGGTCACGAAGAGTCGGACACGACTAAACGACTAAACAACAACAACAAAGAGTGCTGGGAATGGTAGTTCTCTGAGGGGGTAAACTAGAGTTTCCAGGATTCTATGGGCAAGTTGTATGCTTTAAATGTATGGTTTTCACACAACCTTTATTGTTCTAAAACAGGATGGGAAAGTTGTGGCCCTCCAGATGTTGCTGAATTCTAACTCTCATCAGCCAATGATAAGGGATGTTGGGGACAGGAGTCCAGCAACATCTGGAAGGGGTAAGTTTCCCATCCCTGCCCTAAATCTTATTCCAACTATACTGATGGTGAGCTTGTGCAAGAAAAGAACCGTATACAGGACCTAATCTCACTTCTCATCTGAAGTTTGGCAAGATCTAATGGCAAGGCAACCTGAAAGAGCTTCTCACCTCTTTGTAGTCTTAACAGTTTCTATGTCAATAAAGGAGACTGAATTGAATTGACTTAACAGTTGCAGATTTCTTTTGCAGGGGAGGAGTTCCACAACTTAAAATTAAAGGATATGGATGACAGTTCTTTGTGCACAAGTCCTAGAATCCTCTGCCTGCAGGTACCAAATGGAAATAGTGCAGGTGGATTGTGTCCACTGTCTTTTTCTATTTGGTGCAGCAACTGGCTTAGATAATTGTCAAGGTTATGGGGGATTAATCAAGCGAGAAGGAAATGCTGGCAG
>NW_028153411.1:0-16192 GCF_964106915.1 Podarcis gaigeae
TTAGGATTCTTAAAAAGTACAGTCTCTGCTGCGCCTTCTTCACAAGCCCCCTTGTGTTGACACTCCAGGACAGATCCTCTTGTAATTCAATACCCAAAAATCTGAACGTTGTTACCCTCTCCACACAGACCCCATCAATCAGAAGTGGCTGGACATTGCTCTTCTGTCTCCTGAAGTCCACCACAAGCTCCTTTGTCTTCCTTGTATTTATGAGCAAGTTGTTAGCTCTGCACCACTCTGTCAGCCGCTCCACCTCATCTCTATAGTCCGTTTCACCCTCCCTTTCAGAGATGAGCCCAATCACGGTTGTGTCATCTGCAAATTTGACAACCCTATTACTAGGGTGAGCAGCGACACAATCGTACGTGTAGAGAATATAAAGGAGCGGACTAAGTACGCATCCCTGTGGTGTTCCTGTGTTAGTCTTAAGTGTATTAGAGGTATAAGGGCCCAACCGAACCCTCTGGGTGCGGTCCGACAGAAAGGCCGATATCCACCCACAAAGTGATAACGGGAGCCCCAGATCTTCCAGTTTAGACACCAGACGTTGTGGTAGAATGGTATTAAATGCCGAGCTGAAATCTAAAAAAAGCAGTCTGGCATAACCCCCCCGCTGCTCCAAATGTGCAAGAACGGCATGGAGGGCAATCGCCACAGCGTCCTCTGTCGATCTTTTCGTTTTATAAGCAAATTGGAATGTGTCCAGTCCCTCTGGTAAACAGGCAATGACATAATTTCGTACCAGCTTTTCAAAGCACTTCATGATTATAGGTGTGAGTGCTACTGGACGAAAGTCATTCAGATCTTCCGGGTTAGATTTTTTTGCTATTGGAACGATAGTAGAGGACTTTAGGCAGGATGGAACAATAGCCTGGGCTAGGGATCGATTTAAAATCCCAGTGAAAACTCCTGCTAGTTGGTCTGCACAGTCTCTCAGTACCCTTCCAGCTACCCCATCTGGCCCTGTGGCCTTCCTTGGGTTGATTCCCTTCAGCACCTTCCTCATCTCTTCTTTTTCCACAGAGACTACCACATTCCTTTGTACTGATGATGACGATGGTGGTGATGGTGGCAAAGCCTTCACAGGGAGTGGTGGTGGTGGTGGTGGTAAAGCCTCAGCAGGTGTTGCTGCAGATGTTGCTTCAAAACGGGCAAAAAAGGCATTCAGATCCTCTGCGAGGGATGCCCCTCCCTCGTCTGCCAGGGAATCCTTGAATTTATACCCTGTTAATTCTTGTACGCCTTGCCACACCTGCCTGGTGTTGTTCCTTCCCCCTTCCTTCCTTCTACCCTTCCTTCCTTCCTTCCTTCCTTCCTTCCTTCCTTCCTTCCTCCCTCCCTCCCTCCCTCCCTTCCTTTCTTCCACCAACCCTTCCTTACTTCCACCCACCGTTCCTTCCTTCCAATCACCGTTCCTTCCTTCCAATCACCGTTCCTTCCTTCCACCCACCCTTCCTTCCTTCCACCCTTCCTTCCACCCTTCCATCCTTCCACTCTTCCTTCCACCGTTCCACCCTTCCTTCCAACCTTCCTACCTTCCACCCTTCCACCCTTCCTTCCTTCCTTCCTTCCACCCTTCCTTCCTTCCTTCCTTCCACCCTTCCTCCCTTCCTTCCTTCCACCCTCCACCCTTCCTTCCACACTTCCTTCCTTCCACCATTCCACCCTTCCTTCCACCCTTCCAGCCTTTCACCCTTCCACCCTTCCTTCCTTCCTTCCACCCTTCCCCCCTTCCTTCCTTCAACCCTTCCTTCCACCCTTCCACCCTTCCTTCCTTCCTTCCTTCCTTCCTTCCAC
Organism: Podarcis gaigeae; assembly: GCF_964106915.1. Classification (NCBI taxonomy): domain Eukaryota; kingdom Metazoa; phylum Chordata; class Lepidosauria; order Squamata; family Lacertidae; genus Podarcis; species Podarcis gaigeae. Next base: position 1,798 of record NW_028153411.1, read on the forward strand.
CCTTCCTTCCTTCCACCCTTCCTTCCTTCCTTCCTTCCTTCCTTCCTTCCTTCCTTCCTTCCTTCCTTCCTTCCTTTCTTCCTTCCTCCCACCCTCCCTTCCTTCCACCCACCCTTCCTTCCTTCCACCCACCCTTCCTTTCTTCCACCAACCCTTCCTTCCTTCCACCCACCGTTCCTTCCTTCCAATCACCGTTCCTTCCTTCCAATCACCGTTCCTTCCTTCCTTCCACCCTTCCTTCCTTCTACCCTTCCTTCCACCCTTCCTTCCACCCTTCCACCCTTCCTTCCACCCTTCCACCCTTCCTCCCTCCCTCCCTCCCACCCTCCCACCCTTCCTTCCTCCCACCCACCCTTCCTTTCTTCCACCAACCCTTCCTTCCTTCCACCCACCGTTCCTTCCTTCCAATCACCGTTCCTTCCTTCCACCCTTCCTTCCACCCTTCCTTCCACCCTTCCATCCTTCCACTCTTCCTTCCACTGTTCCACCCTTCCTTCCAACCTTCTCCTACCTTCCACCCTTCCTTCCACCCTTCCTTCCACCCTTCCACCCTTCCTTCCTTCCTTCCTACCTTCCTTCCTCCCTTCCTCCCTTCCACCCTTCCTTCCACCTTTCCTTCCTTCTTCCTTCCTTTTCCTTCCTTCCACCCTTCCACCCTTCCACCCTTCCTCCCTTCCTTCCTTCCACCCTTCCACCCTTCCTTCCACACTTCCTTCCTTCCACCATTCCACCCCTTCCTTCCACCCTTCCAGCCTTTCACCCTTCCACCCTTCCTTCCTTCCACCCCTTCCCCCCCTTCCTTCTTCTATCCCTTCTACCTTCCTTCCACCTTCCACCCTTCCACCCTTCCACCCCACCCTTCCACCCACCCTTCCTTCCTTCCTTCCTTCCTTCCTTCCTTCCTTCCTTCCTTCCTTCCTTTCTTCCTTCCTTCCTTTCCACCCACCCTTCCTTCCTTACAATTTCTCCTGTCCTCCAACCAATTGGAAGTTCCTGAGGGTGATTTGATACAGCTCATTCTAGCCATTGATGAGCATTGTCCTTGGTTTCCAGCAGAGGGCACATGGGAGCTAACACAATGGGATAAGATTGGAGCACATTTTCATGGACATCCCAGTTTTGGTGTTCGAATTTTAAATGCTTGGTGTAAAATTCGTTATGCTATGGGCTCTCTATCACCAAATAATATCTCCATGGCTACATTGCCAAAACAACCTTCAGCTTCATTAATTCAGCATGCTGCTATGCCATGTGTTCCAGCACTTGTTTTGCCAGCAGCCCCAGACCCCAAACCTCCAGATTACAGTGCCTCACCAGAGGACCCAATCCTGCAAAAATACAGTGGTCTGGCTGGAAATGACCCTGCTCTTTCAGCAGCAGAACAAGCTACCCCTTTTCAACGTGCAGTACTTGCCTGTTCCTTATCACAGAATACCATGGCATTCCCTGTTATTGTGCCCCCTACTGGTGCTCCAGCAGGAACTCAAGCCCAGCTGTTGGTTCCAGATGACATCAAGCTTTTGGCACGTACGGTTTTACCCCCATCAGCAGGTGTATTGTTTGCCCATGAATGGGAAATCGCCTGTCGTGCTTATGCTCCTGCTTTACTGCAACAAGCAAGAGGGAATAATCCTAATCTTACCCTCGCAGATGTGATGGATGCTATGATGGGGCGTGGTCCCTTTGATCAGGCTTCAGTGCAAGCCACACTGCTGCAAATCCTGTTGAGGGATACTGCTCTTGCTGCTCAACAAGCAATGAGAAAAATTCCTGAACCCCCCAGTATTCAGTCTAGATGGGGTTCAATCAGCCAAGAACCTAGAGAATCATATTCTTCCTTTATGGACAGGCTGCTTACAGCAGTGAGTAGACAAATTGAAAATCCTGAAGCCAAACAAATAATTATCAAACAATTGGCCTTTGAAAATGCAAATGAGGATTGTAAGGTTGCGTTGCGCCCGATAATACACAATCCTACCACAGACACAGCAGCTATGCTTCGCATTTGTCAGTCTGTAGGTACAGCAGCTCATCTGTTAGCAGCAGCGCTAAATAAAAACCAGCCTGTAGCCATCGATACAACGTTTCCAGCGTGGCAAACCAAGATCACCGATACCTCAGTGTGGACAGAACAGTGGCCTCCACCAAAAGAAAAATCCTCAGCAATGGCACCATCTCGTTTCTGAACAGCTTATTTCTGAACAATTGACCCTTGGCCACATTGAACTGTCTTCATCCCACTGGCCCCAGCAGACAGGAACAGTTTGCTTTTACATTGCCAGTATATAACAATTTGCAGCCCACCCAGCGATATCAGTGGGTTGTCCTGCCTCACAGCATGCGGAACTCCCCTACACTTTGTCAGCATTTTGTGGATGAAGCATCGAAACCTTTCCGCATGCGCCACCTAGAGGTGCTACACACGAACTGCATCTGGCAGTGTTTGCCTTCTTCATCATTTGCCTTGCCATCCTTTCCTGCACCATTATACAAGGAAGAGAAGCAGACGACCCAGTCCAGTTGAAACCACCATATTTCACCTTATCAGCTGGCACGCCGCAGTCGTCAGAATCCTACTCTGGCTGGCAGCATCCACGGCTCAGTCACTCTCGAACTATTAAGAACAGCTTTGTTGAATAAGACTTTTAGGGGAGAAAATTATCATAAGATATGGAGGAATAATATTTTTGTGCAAGATATGATTAAGTTTACTAGTTTATTGCATGCTTCTAAATGTTGGTTATGTATGCACATGCCCCCTTTTGCCAGCCATTCAGGCATAATGCTTCATGGTGTGCCTGTCAATGGATCTTTTCGATTTACAAATATTATATCCCCTAGGCAAACTTTTTGGCCTCCAGTACAATTGACCCTCCATGAGCCTGCCCCCATTTGTTTTCAAATTAGAGAGGGGAAAGAATCATGGGGCATATATCCAAACTGTCAATATACATTGAAATTCATGTTTAATAGCTCTTGTTCTCTTACAGGAACATACAGTGACCAATCTCAGTGCTGTAGGAGTGACACGAGTGCATGGTTAAAAATTAGCAAAGGAAGCCTACCATGCAGCTTGGAATCAGAATTCTTATATTCTTGGCTTCCGGATGGAAGTTGGCTTCGACATTTATTAATTTTAGTGATCATTATAGTAGTTATTTGCATTATTTTGTGTTGCTATATACAATGTATTCCTTCTTTAATTTCTATGTGTACTGCATGGTTCTCCAGTCCGCGGCCCGCATCCGGTCTCACAAGAGTCGCTTATCGCACTCGATATAATCGTATTGGAACGGACATTTATGACTCTGATTAATAAAATAAAGAAAGAGGGCATGTGGGAGTCATACAGCTAAGGCAGAGACTTGTAAATACTGCAGGGGCCCCCTGACATTCCTCTGGGCAATGATTACCTTATACGGAGAGGGGAGTGTCAAGCCTTGACCGGATGAGGTAACAGAAGACTTTGAAAAAACGGCCATGCGGCTGGGAGAACAAAGGAGATAATAAAAAGCTGCCGGAGGAGAAAGGCTGAAAGGACCAGCTCTCCAGCATTATGAAAATACTCGCTGCCTCATTGTGTCTTTTTTCTATGCTATGCTAAGCACCAATTGACTGGCTGGTTCCAACAAGGAAGGAAGAGTGGAAGGGTGGAAGGAAGGGTGGAAGGGTGGAAGGAAGGAAGGAAGGAAGGAAGGGTGGAAAGAAGGAAGGAAGGAAGGAAGGAAGGAAGGAAGGAAGGAAGGAAGGAAGGAAGGAAGGAAGGAAGGAAGGGTGGAAGGAAGGAAGGAAGGAAGGAAGGGTGGAAGGAAGGAAAGAAGGGTGGAAAGAAGGGTGGAAGGAAGGAAGGAAGGGTGGAAAGAAGGGTGGAAGGAAGGGTGGAAGGAAGGGTGGAAGGAAGGGTGGAAGGTAGGAAGGGTGGAAGGAAGGGTGGAAGGGTGGAAGGAAGAGTGGAAGGAAGGAAGGGTGGAAGGGTGGAAGGAAGGAAGGGAGGGTGGGTGGGAGGAAGGAAGAAAGGAAGGAAGGAAGAAAGGAAGGAAGGAATGAAGCAAGGGTGGGTGGAAGGGTGGAAGGGTGGGTGGAAGGGTGGAAGGGTGGGTGGAAGGGTGGAAGGAAGGAAGGGTGGAAGGGAGGAAGGAAGGAAGGGTGGAAGGAAGGAAGTGTGGAAGAAGGGTGGAAGGAAGGAAGGAAGGAAGGAAGGAAGGAAGGAAGGAAGGGAGGGAGGGTGGAAGGGTGGAAGGAAGGTTGGAAGGAAGGAAGGGTGGAAGGAAGGGTGGAAGGGTGGAAGGAAGGAAGGGTGGGTGGAAGGAAGGGTGGGTGGGAGGAAGGAAGAAAGGAAGGAAGGAAGGAAGCAAGGGTGGGTGGAAGGGTGGAAGGGTGGGTGGAAGGGTGGAAGGGTGGAAGGGTGGAAGGAAGGAAGGAAGGAAGGAAGGAAGGAAGGAAGGAAGGAAGGGTGGAAGAAGGGTGGAAGGGAGGAAGGAAGGAAGGAAGGGTGGATGGAAGGAAGGAAGGAATGAAGCAAGGGTGGGTGGAAGGGTGGAAGGGTGGAAGGAAGGGTAGAAGGAAGGAAGGGGGAAGGGTGGAAGGAAGGAAGGAAGGGAGGGAGGAAGGAAGGAAGGAAGGAAGGAAGGAAGGAAGGGTGGAAAGATGGAAGGAAGGGTGGAAGGAAGGAAGGAAGGGTGGATGGAAGGAAGGAAGGAAGGAAGAGTGGAAGGTTGGAAGGGTGGAAGGAAGGAAGGAAGGGTGGAAGGAAGGAAGGAAGGGTGGAAGGGAGGAAGGAAGGAAGGGTGGAAGGAAGGAAGGAAGGAAGGAAGGAAGGAAGGAAGGAAGGGTCGAAGAAGGGTGGAAGGGTGGAAGGAAGGGTGGAAGGGTGGAAGGAAGGAAGGAAGGAAGGGTGGAAAGAAGGAAGGAAGGGTGGAAAGAAGGAAGGAAGGAAGGAAGGAAGGAAGGAAGGAAGGAAGGAAGGAAGGAAGGAAGAAGGGTGGAAGGAAGGAAGGAAGGGTGGAAAGATGGAAGGAAGGGTGGAAGGAAGGAAGGAAGGGTGGATGGATGGAAGGAAGGAAGGAAGGGTGGAAGGAAGGAAGGGTGGAAGTGTGGAAGAAGGGTGGAAGGGTGGAAGGAAGGAAGGAAGGAAGGAAGGAAGGAAGGAAGGAAGGGTGGAAGTGTGGAAGAAGGGTGGAAGGGTGGAAGGAAGGAAGGAAGGAAGGAAGGAAGGAAGGAAGGAAGGAAGGAAGGAAGGAAGGGTGGAAGGAAGGAAGGGTGGAAGGAAGGAAGGAAGGGTGGAAAGAAGGGTGGAAGGAATCACTGGAATTTGAATATGGATCATGGGCCACAGTATCGTTCATTGGGCTGTAAAGCGGGCTGTCATGTCTGGCATAGGGCCAGGGCTGGGTTTACCCCCAAACATAGATGTGTTGTGGATGGCCAAGAGGGGGATGCGCTGGGCCGAGTTCATGCCAATCGTTTGGAACAGAGCCTCGATGGAAGGCCCACCAAACGCCTTAATTATCCAGCTCAGGGAGAATGACTTAGCCTACAGAAACGCCATAGACTTACAATGGAATATATTTGGAGACCTTGAAGAACTACTTACCTCCTACCCCAATGTTAGCATTTTGTGGTCATCTTTGTTAGAAAGGCTCACTTGGAGAGATTGTCGCTCCCCTATTGCGGTGACCAGAGCCCGAAAGTCCCTGCAGCATACTGTGGCATGTAGAGTGGCGGCTCTTGGGGGACGGGTCATTGACCAGTATACCAAGGTGGCCCTCTACAGAGATGATGGCATGTATCTTTCTGATGCTGGAAATGATGTTTGGCTGAATGATATCACTCTAGGAATTAGGGACTGGTTACACTCTAGAGATTAGGGATTGGTTACAGGCTTGAGGGCTCGAGTGGAGGTAGGCATTGGTCGGGGTACAGCCTATTGTTATACAGATGAAGGGGGAGAAGGAGCGCCATCACCTTCTCCCAAATAAAGGGTAGTCCGGTAAAGGATTCTGGGGGGCGTGGCCTCGTCCTAAGCCTATGGAGGTATGGGCCCACGGCACGCCCCCATGCGGTGACCCCGGGGGAGGACCTAGTTGACGTGCCTCAGCAGGACTCCTCCCACTGGTGGTTAACCCTCACCGGCCAGGCCGGTTAGTGGTAGGACCAATGCCTAAGCCAATACCGCTCAATTCCTGTAATCAATAAAGTTGTGGCCTAATTTGACCCATTAACCTGAATTCTTGTGTCCTGTGTCTTCATTTCTTTCTTTTTTAAAAGATATTTATTAAAGTTTTATAGACAGAAAAAAGTTACAGAATAAAAAAGAGAAAAAATAGAAGTAAAAAAAAAAGATACAAAAATACAAATGAAAATTACAAAATACATAAAAAATAGATGAAAAATAGAGAACAATTAAAAACAGATCAATCTTTTCATGTCTTATATTTCATTTACTTATTTTCCTGACCTCCTCACGCCTCCCTTTTTTGTATTCCAGTTCACATGGTTAATTCAGCAAATCCTTACCCTCTTTGTTTTTATCTTAATTTTATATGTTAACATATTGAACTTCATATTTTCATCTAATTATCAATCCATTTTTACATATTCTTTTAACTTTGTTGCTAAAGCCGTCTCATTTCAATCCAACATCATTTTAACATTCATTAATTTTACAATATTTCTGCAAATAGTCTTTAAATTTCTTCCAATCTTCTTCCACCAACTCTTCTCCCTGGTTTCGGATTCTGCCAGTCATTTCCGCCAATTCCATATAGTCTATCACTTTCATCTGCCATTCTTCCAGGGTGGGTAAATCTTGTGTCTTCCAATACTTTGCGATGAGTATTCTTGCTGCTGTTGTTGCATACATAAAGAAAGTTCTATCCTTCTTTGGCACCAATTGGCCGACCATGCCCAGGAGAAAGGCCTCTGGTTTCTTCAGGAAGGTATATTTAAATACCTTTTTCATTTCATTATAAATCATCTCCCAGAAAACCTTAATCCTTGGACACGTCCACCAAAGGTGAAAGAAAGTACCTTCATTTTCTTTACATTTCCAACATTTATTATCGGGCAAATGATAGATTTTTGCAAGCTTGACTGGTGTCATGTACCACCTGTATATCATTTTCATAATATTCTCTCTTAGGGCATTACATGCCGTGAACTTCATACCAGTGGTCCACAACTGTTCCCAGTCAGCAAACATTATGTTATGTCCAACATCTTGTGCCCATTTAATCATAGCAGATTTCACCGTTTCATCCTGAGTATTCCATTTCAACAGTGAGTCCTAACATATCCACCCAGTCATCTTGCTGGTAACTCACGTAGCAGCGCAAGTATTGCTGCAAAGTGGCATTCGTCCTCTCTGACTCTCCATGTGCTGGTCCCGGGGGGAGGTTACCGTGGGGCGAGGTCCAGGACCTGAGTTGAGGATCGGCAGACAGTCCTCCATGGGCGAAGCGGGGTCCAAAGCGAGGAGCCGGGCAAGGACAGGAACTCTGGAGGAATAGAACTGGTTGCTGGCCGAAACAGCTCTTCAACGACGTTGCTCCCACCACCTGGGACCAGGCTGACTGGCCTTATCTTCTCTGAGGCCAGGGGCGGTCCCAGCCCCCAGGAGACCCGCCTCTCCTGGCCTTAAGGCGAGCACTCCTCCTGGGAGAAACCAGTTCCCTCCGCCTCTCTGCCCTGAGCCTCTGCAGGTCAGGAGAGGCTGGAGGGTTACTGAACCCAGGGGGAGACTCACCTTCCCCTGACAGGGCTGGGAGAGGCGCACCTGTAGGCACTGTGTCCTCAACCACCTCCGGAGCCAGAGTGGATTCACCTGGTGCCTGCTCCTGAGGATCTGGCACAGGTGCAGGCGCTTCAGAATCAAGGCCCTGCCCCAGTTCAGCCAGCCCTGGAGGCGGAGACTCCTGTGCAGGCTGGGATTCCTCCGGTTCAGCCTCTGAATCGGATTCCCAGGCCATCACACTCCATTGGTCTGCAGGTGTCTGGCTGATGAGAGGCCAACTTCTACCTTCAATAGCTGCATCAGTTTTTGTGGAACTTCTGCCTGTCCAGTCTGTTTCCTCTGCGCAAATCTCTGTACGTTTTCTCTGAGCAAGCCTCTGTGGAAAATGTCTCCAGGCAGTAACAGAGCAGCAGCGGTTGCCTCCATGTGAGAAGAAGGAAAGGAAAGTCCAGACACTGTTCTTCTCTCTTTAACAGTGTTTATTTACAAGCAATAAATCCATCGGAACTTGGACACATGCTGTGCCTTTCACTCACTCCCTCTTGCTCACGGCGAAAAGTGAAACTAACTCTCACACACTCTCACTCTAACCCTCTGAAGAAGTGTGCATGCACACGAAAGCTCATACCAAGAACTAACTTAGTTGGTCTTTAAGGTGCTACTGGAAGGATTTTTTTTTTGTTTTAACTCTCACACAGACAAAGAAACAACGCAGCTTCCGTTTCCTGGGAAGCTCCTCCCCAGATACAGGACACTCAGAAGGTTAACCCTTAATCACCACACTCCACACCCCCTCTTGCCCTGCATCTGGGGGAATAGGTATCACCACTTACCCCAAACACAGACCTTCACAGAACTCTCCATGACTTGGGAAGGTTAATGGTTTTGTAAAACCATCAGTGAGGTTCTTGGCCGAGGGACAGCATTTCAGTGCAACTAATCCCTCTCGAACACTCTGACACACATTCTGAAAACGGATGTCTAGGTGTTTGGTCCTGGTCTGAAATTGCCCAGATTCTGCCAACTTCAGGCAGGGCTGATTGTCTTCAAAACCAACGACAGGCAAACAGCTCTCCCTGCAGATCTCTTGAACCAAACACACATAGAACTCCAACTCTCTGCAAACCTCAGAAAGCGCACTGAACTCAGCTTCAGTAGATGAGAGCACTATGAGACTTTGCTTCCAGGATCTCCATCCAACCAAGGAGTTCCCGAACTTCACCACTAGGCCAGACACTGACTTCTGATCTCTGAGATTGGCCCAATCAGCGTCCACCCACAACGTCACCTTGACGTCGCCTTTGGCTGAAAGCTTAAGGCAGAAGTCCTTGGTATCTTGCAGGTAACGCAGCACCCGTTTGATACCGTTCCAGGCTTGCACACTTGGACTTGAAGCTTCCCGGCTAAGCAGATTGATAGCAAATGCTATGTCAGGTCTGCTCCACTGGGACAGATACAGCGGACTACCCAGAGCTGACTGAAAGAGCTCAGTATTTTCGAACACAGCGCGTTCTACTTGCTGACTGTCTTTCACGTAGCTCGTCTCCATGGGTGTCCTAACTCCTGCACACTCAAACATTCTGAACCTCTGAAGCAGTTGCTCAATCTTACCCTTCTGGCAGAGCAAAAAGCTTCCATCTTCTGTTCGAGCTACCTCTACGCCTAGGTACGAGCGAACAGCTCCTAGATGCTTGAGCTTGAACCGTTTACCAAGTTTCTTAGCAAACTTCTCCACATGTTTACCTGTCTGGGCCATATAAAGAATGTCATCAACAAAGGCCAGGATCGCTTCCTGTTTCTCTCCTGACCCTTTAAGGTACAGACAGCTATCAGGAACACTTCTCCTGAAACCTAACTGCTCTAAGGCTGCATTCAGACACGTGTTCCAGTTTGTGGCAGACTGACGTAAACCATAAATAGATTTATGCAATCTCCACACGATGCCTTGCCCCTTGGCCTCAAACCCTGGAGGAGGAAGCATGTACAACTCCTCCTGGAGGTCTGAGTTCAAGTAGGCAACATCCACATCAAAGTGGTTTACGTTCCAACCTCTTTGTGCAGCAACAGGTAAGAGCATGCACAGAGTTTCACTTCTGGAAGTCAGAGCATACACTTCTGTGAAATGTACTCCCTTCCGCTGTGTGAAACCTCTGGCAACTAACCTAGCCTTGTACTGTGGTTCTTCAGCTTCTGTGCGTTTAAGGCGATAAACCCATCTGTCACTCACAGCCTGCTTGCCAGCCGGCAACGTTGTCAGGGAGAACACACCTAGAGACTCCATTGAGCTCATCTCCTTCTGCATCGCCTCATGCCATTTGCTGGCTTCTTCCTGAGGCAGCTTCTGAACATCCTCAAAGGTTTCAGGTTCACACCTAGCCACACCAACCCACACACTTGTGGCTTCAAACCTGTCAGGTGGCTTCCCCTTAGTAGTTCTCACTGATCTTCTCAGCGTAAACTCTGGTACCCCCTCTGACCCACTAGGGCCAGCCAGACCACCCCCAGTGTCAGAGAACTCCCCCTCTGACTTGCTGCGTCTTTTGAACTTAACAGCTCAACCTGCGGGTGAGGATGGCTCACTCTTTGGCTCAGACTTGACAGTGGCCTGTGGAGGGGTTCTGAGCCGCTCCTGTCCTGGACTCTGTTGCTCTGGACAGGTTCAGTTCCCTCCTCTTCCTGTGTGGACTGTGTGGTGCTGTCAGCCTATGACTGATTCCCTTCTGGCGGAAGAAATTCCGCAGTGCAGACCCAGTAAACTCCGCCCCTCTATCACTTTGAAAGCAAACCAACTTTGTGGAAAATTTCAACTCAACTGCCTGGAGATTTCCCAATCTTCAATGCAGCAGCTTCACTCTTGTGTTTAAGTGTAAAAATCCACGAGGTCTTCGAAAAATCATCCAAAAGCAACAAAACGTGTTTGGACCCGCCCAGAGAGGCCACTGGCATGGGCCCACACAAATCTGCATGGACTAGCTCAAAAGGCCTGCTAGTCTTTCTGTCTGACCGGGGATATGAGCACGTGGTTACCTTGGATTGCTTACAGGCTCTGCAATCTAAGAACTTGTCACTGTCGGGAATTCAAGCCCATATCAGATGAAACTGGCAACAATCCCAGGCACCCAGCTTGATTCCCTGTTGACCTCCCTGGCTGCATTCCCCAGCAAGCGCAGGCTAGGTCTCGATCGGCGATTCTTCTCAAACGTGAGAAGAACACACCCCCTCTTTCCTGCCCCCCCCCCCCGGCAGGGGAAAGAGATAGATAGAAACGTACTTACATGCTTTTATTTCTGTCTTTGCAGCATTACAAAAAACATAACTGCTCTCTTCAAACTCCAGCAGTGTAGTGAACGAACACTCCCTGTACTTCCTAGACAGGAACAAACGGAAGAGCTCATATTACACTCTGAGCTAATTCTGGTGCTTCGCACTGTGAATTGACTGTCCCTATGTTTCCCATGGGCAGTCCCAACATTCCCATCATGTTTACTTTTCAAGCTAGGACTTTGCAGTTGCATTGCTTTCATATCGTAACATACTCCCCCATATGAATCAATGTGCGTTGCGAACATAGCTTGATCCAGAGAAGAAAACAAACAGTTGTTATACATATAACACTCCCCTGTTGTTTCAGTTCCACCCTTGGAACTACCCGCCACTGGTTTCCCCAGTGTACCTCTCTGGTTGTCTGACTTCCAAGGAATGAGTGCATCTGCATTACCTTGGCTAGGGAATGTAGTGTTACGTTTAGCAACCCCCTGTTGTGTCTTTGTCTCTGACTCAGACACAGCTTCAACCTGTCTTGAGTTGTTAACACTAGTAACACATGCAACAGCTGAGTTAGCAAACTCTTTTGAATATCTCTTGGGTGGTACACACTTTGTAACTCTCTCGGACCTGCGTATGAGGTGCTGATCCTCTCTGTTCACTGGTTCAGTCTCAGGACTCTTTGGAGAACCAGTTCCAATAGTAAACAGTGGTTCATCCTCCACCTGTGAAGGTCTAGCCATTGTGTGAGATTTCCTCTCAATGACTGTGTCAACTGAGCTCTTTGAGCTATCACTGTCACTCTCAGTACCACTGTAATTAGTAAAATCATCATCATCATCTGAATTGTCCTCATTGGGAAATGTGTGAACAATTACTCTCTCCTGTTCAGGAGCACTCTCTAGAAATTTTGTGAGAATCACCTGACCAGATTCAGACAAAATTACTCTGTAGTGACCCTTTTCATAACCCACAAAAATGCCTCTGGCATTCTTTACTCCACCTGGAGCTTCAGTCATAACATGAGACCCAAAAACCTTAAAATGGGCTACAGAAGGTTTTCTGTGAAATAGCTTTTCAAAAGGAGAACATTCTAAACCTTTTGAAACCTTTCTCAACCACGAGTAACAAAAACACAATAGCGATTCCGCCCAATACTCATGTGGCAAATGTGAACTCAGTAATTGCGCCTTCATCCCATTTTGCAATTCTTTGTTCACTTGCACACAGACACTTTTGTTCCATGCTCCTGCAGAAACAGCAGTCTTGTGCCTTATCCCTTTCTTATCCAGGAAATCCTGAAAATCCTGTAAAAGAAAAACTGGCTTTTCATCTGTGAAAAGACAATCAATGTTAGCATCATGAACAGTCTTAACCTTGTCACAAAACTCTTTAAACCTTTCTAAGGCTTCTTGTGGTTTCTGCAATATGTATATCCACACATAATGAGTGAAATAATCCACACACACAAGATAATATCTTGCTTTGCCTTTAGATGGTGCTAGAGGACCAATCACATCAGCATACACTCGCTGAAATGCACTGTTGAATTTGGTCGCCTTCTGGACGTCTTTTGTCATACCTGCAAGAGAAATTATGTTAGATTCAGATGCATTACACTTTATGCAATCACTTTGATCAAAAGTCAACAAATACAGTCCATCTTTCTCTCTGGCGGAAAGATACAGCTCTCCATCTTTGAAGATTTTGCAGCTTTCTCTATCATAGGACAAAGTCAGTTCTTTCTTTGTGATCTGCGAAACACTCAGCAGATTGAACTTTAAATCAGGAACCAAATACACATTGTTAATAGTCAAGTTCAGACTTTCAAGATACACAGTTCCAAACCCGGTCGCTTCCAGCTCCTGGCCATTGGCCTGTTTCACAGTGAAGCTTTGCTTCTTAAACGTAGAAAACAGTCCTTGGCGTGACGTCATGTGTTGCGTGCAACCAGTGTCCTAAACAAAAGCGTTCTCCATTGAAAATGTGGCTTTTGTTGACAGCAATGCTTTTGCAGGTATCATCTGGGACTTGGTACGACTTTTGCCTGACGCCTCAGGCTTTGCAGAGCTCCCTTTAGCTCCTTTCTGTTGACGTGGCTTCTTACAATTCCGCTGAAGATGCCCAGTCTGTCCACAATTGAAACAACGGACAACGTTCAAAGCAACAGCCTGTTCTTCACTTGCACTAGCAGTGGGGGTGTCAGAACTCCGAGCTTCTCTCCCCCTGTCTTTGACATCTATTGCAGCAAGGCGGTCTCTCTCATTGAGAATCACGGCACAAATTCTCTCCGCCGTAAGATCTCTGGCAGGTAGAGAACCCAGTTGACTTGCAACCGTTTTATAAGTCCGATTAAGGCTGTTAATAATCATGAAACAGAATATCTCTTCCTGTAGAGGAAAATTGCGTTGCGCCATCTGCTGGCGTAAGAATTTCATCTCTGTCAGATGCGCTTGCACATCTCCATCAGGCGCTAGCCTTAGATTGGTCAGTTTTTCAAAATGCAGCAACGCTGAAGAACCAGCATCTCTTTGATGTATTCTATGCAGCGTTTGCCAAATCTCACACGCGTATTCCAAATCCTGAATATGCACAACTTGATCATCTGAGACACACAGAATTATGGCCGTCCTGGCTCTCACATTCTGTGAATTCCAACTTGGTGTTGGTGCAGGAGGGATGGGGTTATCAATCACCCCAAAAATCCTCTGATTCTGAAGCAGGGCTTTCATCTTTACAGACCATGAGGCATAATTGTCATTAGTCAGTGGAGGTGGGTAAGGTAAGCCTCCCCCCTTCTTGGTATCCATTTTGAATCCAAGTCTGAGCTCTCACTCTCGAGCCTCTAAAATCCAATAGCTGACTGTTTACTCTTTGCACCTGGCAGCTAAACGCAGGCTGCTTTGGAAGTCCCTCCAAGAGCAGTGAGATAGCAGACAAAACAAATGTTGTTTTTCTTGCCTCTTACAGTCCCAGCCTCATTTCCGTGTTGGCTAGTAACTTTCCACTTTCTTTTCAAGCTAACTATCTCCGAAGTAGCTGAAAAGACTGACGTCTCGTTGCTTAGCAACTGGACATTCCAGGTTTGAGCAGCAAACCGTTATCAGTCCCAGGAATGCGAAGAATGTGGCTGTCTCTCAGTGCTGTTTCTTTATCCAAAAACCAGCTTTTGTGAACCAGAGAAGAATCAATCTGCGTTCACTCTTTTAGCCCATAAATCAGCATACCTTAGGGGTTTTGTTGCTCCTGGCTTATCAGCAAAAACATTTGCTTCGGTGTTCAGCCGTTCGTTGTAGCCTCCATCCGCACGCTACCACAAACTCCTTTATCTTCTTGCAGAGGATGAATACGATCCATCAACCTCATTTGCTGCTTTCATAGATTGATGCCATCGGCTCC
>NW_028153410.1:0-73444 GCF_964106915.1 Podarcis gaigeae
ATCCTTTAGTCTTCTTGCCAGGATTCCCGCAAAGATCTTATAATCTATGTTTAATAAGGAAATCGGTCTAAAATTTTTTATCTGTTGTAGATCTGCATCTTGTTTGGGAATTAATGTGATTAATGCCTCCTTCCATGTCTCAGGTATTTCTCTTTCTTTGAGGATATTGTTCATTACTTCTTGCAATGGGGTCAGCAGAACTGATTCCATCTCTTTATAGTATCTGCCGGTAAACCCGTCTGGGCCAGGGGCTTTCCCTTTTTTAAAATCTTTTATAATTGCTCTAATTTCTTCTACCTCAATTAGGGCACTCAGTTTCTCTTTCTCCACTGTAGAGATCTTATTTATATTCTTACATTTTAGGTATCTTTCTATTTTTCTCAGGTTATTCTTTTCAGTATTTCTAAAAAGTCCTCTGTAGAAATCCAAAAAGGCTTTCCTTATTTCTTTAGGTTTGTTTATCTCTTCTCCCTCCACCACAATTTTATTTATTGTATTTTGTTCCTTCCTCTTTTTGAGTTGCCAAGCTAATAGCTTCCCTGATTTATTAGCATATTCGAAACTCCTCTGTCTTAGTTTTTTAACTTTCCATTCTATCTCCCTATTTATCAGCATTGCGTATTGAGATTGTAGAACTTTAATGTTCTCTTTTATTCTCTTATTTTTGGGGTTTTTAATTAATTTTTGTTCATTGTCCCATATTTGGGGTAGAATCTCTTTTCTCCCTTTTTCTCTTTTTCTGTTCTTAATTACACTCTGTTGGATGAAAAAGCCCCGCATCACCGCCTTGCCTGCATCCCACACTACCTTTAGTTTTGTATCGTTGCCTAAATTGTCCTCAAAGTATTCCTTTAACCTTTTTTGGGCTTTCTCTACTATCTCTTGATCGTCTAACAGATAATCTTTCATTTTCCATCTGTATGATCTTCCTTCCAGCCCTTTCAGTTCCATTTTTATTGGGTTATGGTCCGAAATAGTTTTGGCTTGGATCCCCACCCGTACAGATCCTTGGGCCTAATTCTGACGAAATCCATATCTGATCTAATCTTGAAGATGAATCTTTAGATTCTGAGTGGAAAGTGTATTGTTTTTCCAGGGGGTATTTAAATCTCCAAATGTCTACCAGATTGCAGTTTTGAACCAATGAAAAAAAGATTTTCGGTAGCTTCCCTTCTTTGCCCTTTCCGTCCCTTAGCCTATCCATCTCTAGCGACACCACACCGTTCATATCTCCTAATAATATAATTTTTTGATCGGCATAATCAAGCAACTTTCCTTCCAACATCCTGTAAAACTCCGATTTGTTATCATTGGGCGCATATATCCCCACTATTACTACCTTCTCTCCTTGCCAGTTAATTTGAACTACTACTATCCTCCCTTCCTCGTCTTTATAAATTTGTTGCGCTGCGATTTGTTTGTTAATGTAAATGACCACCCCCCTTTTTTTACTTCGATCAGATGATACAAACTCGTTCTCTAGTCTTTTGTTAATCAGAACTCTTTTATGCTTCTTTGCTATGTGGGTTTCCTGCAGGCAAATGATATCTAGACATTCTTTCTTTAGGATATGCTCAATTTTATTCCTCTTTCCCTTGTCGTTCATCCCGTTGACATTCCAACTCCAGACTCTTAGCACCATAGTGAGTTACCTTAGTAAAAAAAAGAAGAAAAAAAAAAAAGAAAAGAAAAAAGAAAACTACTTTCTTCTTCTAGACTCCTCCCGCTGCCTCTTCCTCTCCTTCCCCTTCCTCTCCCCCTGTCCTCTCCGCCTCTTCTTCTGAGTTTTTCCCCCTTCTGCCTCCTCACTTCTTTCTTCTTTTTTTTGTATTTTTAATTCTTTATATTTCCTTAAAAATATACCAGTTTCTTCCGGGTTTGTCAGTTTTTGTCTCTTACTCCTATAGGTGAAGGAGATTCCTTCAGGGAACTCCCATTTAAACTCGATGTTATTTCTTTTCAGTGTCTGTACCAGTTCTTTATATGATTCTCTACGTTTTAATAGCCTGACTGGAATGTCTTTAAAAATTATTATATAATTTCCGCCAATATTCAGCCTTTTCTCTCTATTTTTAAGCAAGATTTTATTCCTCATTTCCCTTTCTTTAAATGTAACTAAACAGTCTCCTACAAGTTTTTTATTTCTGGCTGGTTTGGCTTTTAGTCTAAATGCAGATTGTATTGCATTCTCAATCTCTTCTGTTGGAATCTCTAACCAGCAGGCTAATTCTGTTATCAGTATCTCTTTTATATTTTCGCCTTGTACTTCCGGCACGGCTCTCAGCCTCAGATTAGATTCCCTCTGTCTTAGTTCATTCATCGCAATTAAATCTTTCATATCCTCTTGGCATTTATTCAGCTCCAGTATCTCTGCTTTTATCTTATCCTCCTCACGCCTCACATCCTTCATTTCTGATCTTGTCTTCTTTAAACCTTCCTCCACTGCCTGTGTCCTCCTAAATACCTCTTTTAATTGGCCTTTCAATTCGTTAACTGTTTCATCTATCTTTTTATCCATTTTCTCAATTCTATGTTCTACTTGCTCTAACTTAAGCTCTACATTTTTTTCACTTTGTTTTATCTCCACGAACATTTTTAAGATCTCTGCTCTAAAATCCCCTTCTTGTTTAGATCCCTTCCTATCCATTGGTGTTCCCCCTTCAGGTCTTTTCCCAGTATTTGACATTCTTGCTATATTTGAACACCCAGAATCTTGGTTTCTGACAGTTATTAACCGATGCCCGTTTGTCCTTGTTTTTCCCCAACCCGGAAGATTGACAGTCCTTAGATAGTTCACTTAAATCAGCTTAGTTCCTTTCACAATAAACCTACTTTAAAGGTTCCGTAAAGTTCCCAAAGTTTTTGAACTCTTGCAGAAGCAGTGAGGGATATTACAGTCAGAGGTCGAAGGATGGGGGTTCACGCTTCAAAAACCCCGCAGTTCAGCTGGGTGAAGACCAAAAAAAAAAAAAAAAGGAGAAATCCAAAACGTAATAGTATACTCTGTCCGCTAGGTGGCACTCTCTAGTGCTGCTCCGTTCCGGAAACAATTTCTCCACATAGGCAGTCTGAAGATTCCAACATCAGAGGGTGTGGGACTGTTGACCAGTCATTAAGTAGTCATCGGAGATCATAAACCTTCCCAGTTCAACACTGAGGTATCCTCAAATGAGTGGATATACAGCTGAAAATTTAGGACCAGGTTGATCCGTAATGTTAGTAGTCTTTGTTAGCAAACCCCAACCGCGTTTTGCTTTTTTCCTTCCTCGTAATGGCGTCTGCGCTTTCTCTTTCCGCTCCTCCGTTCTCACTTTACTGTAAGCAGCGCGAGGGGGGGGGGGCTTCTCACCATCCCCTAAGTCCCTTAGACGGTCCCAATTTAATGACCTCGCCCTCTGTTCCCTGATTTTAAAGCTCTCTTAAGTTGTTAATATGTTGCCAGATGCTATAATAGAGAGTCTTTCAGGGAAACAAAGTATTCTCTAGGGGGAAACTCACTTCGCTTTCTCCGCTCTGAGACTTTCCTGCGTGTTCGCTGATTCCTTATAAAGGCTGAACTCTATAATCCTTCTGTTACTTGCCGGGTTTCTCTGTTCCGAATCGTTGCACCTTCAGGTTCAGCTTACTCCCCGGATTCCTGCGTTTGAAAGCGGAGCGCTAATCTTCTGCGAGACAAGGGCTGTCCGCTACTAGGGAGGGGAGAAATGGCTGCCCCGGACCTGCTGCTCAGCGCCGCCGTGCTCTTCACCTTTTTAGGGGTTACCTGACGGCGAAGCGAGCCGCGTCCAGTCTCTGCTGGGCCCCTGTACCTCCGGACACCCTCCGGACGTGATTTCTGGGGTGCTTGCGCCCTTCTGCACCCCCTTTTGCCTCCCTTGTAGGACAGGGTTCGCGCTCTCGCCGAAACCCTTCTCGCTCCGGAGACGCGCTCCACCGGAAGTCTTTTTCTGCCGTTTAAGTTTTCGAGGGCTGATTTCTTTTCCTGTGATAAAAAGCCTTCTGTTTCGACCGCCAAACCTCTCAGGGGAGCATTTGCAACCGTTTGGCAACATTTTTGAGTGAATGGCTGAAAGTCAGATTTTAGATGAAATTATGACCCCGGGGCTTAAGGGATTTTTTCAAAAAAAATCTTTTTCTGCCGGTTAAGTTGTTGAGGGCTGATTTCTTTTCCTGAAATAAAAACCCTTCTGTTTCGACCGCCAAACCTCTCCTGGGAGCATTTGCAACCGTTTGGCACCTTTTTGGAGTGAATGGCCGAAAGTCAGATTTTTGATGAAATTGGGACCCCGGGGCTTACGGATTTTTTCAAAAGAATCTTTTTCTGCCGTTTAAGTTGTCTAGGGTTAATTTCTTTTCCTGTGCTAAAAACCCTTCTGTTTCGACCACCAAACCTCTCAGGGGAGCATTTGCAACCGTTTGGAAACATTTTTGAGTGAATGGCCGAAAATCAGATTTTTGATGAAATTGTGACCCCAGGGTTTAGGGTTTTTTTTAAAAAAAAAAAAATCTGCCGGTTAAATTGTCAAGGGATGATTTCTATTCCTGAGATAAAAAGCCTTCTGTTTCGACCTCCAATCCTCTCAGGGGAGCATTTGCAACCGTTTGGCAACATTTTTGAGTCAATGGTCAAAAGTCAGATTTTTGATGAAATTGTGACCCCGGAGCTGAGGGATTTTTTTTTTTAAATCAAATAATAATTCTGCAGGTTAAGTTGTTGAGGGCTGATTTCTTTTCCTGTGATAAAAAGTCTTCAGTTTCGACCGCCAAACTTCTCAGGGGAGCATTTGCAACTGTATGGCTGCATTTTTGAATGAATGGTCGAAAGTCAGATTTTTGATGAAATTGTGACCCCGGGACTTAGGGATTTTTTTCCAAAAAAATCTTTTTCTGCCGCTTAAGTTGTCGAGGGCTGATTTCTTTTCCTGAGATAAAAAGCCTTCTGTTTCGACCGCCAAACCTCTCAGGGGAGCATTTGCCACCGTTTGGCACCATTTTTGAGTGAATGGCCGAAAGTCAGATTTTTGATGAAATTGTGACCCTGGGGCTTAGGGATTTTTTCAAAAAAATCTTTTTTGCCGTTTAAGTTGTCGAGGGCTGATTTCTATTCCTGTGATAAAAAGCCTTCTGTTTCGACCGCCAAACCTCTCAGGGGAGCATTTGCCACCGTTTGGCACCATTTTTGAGTGAATGGCCGAAAGTCAGATTTTTGATGAAATTGTGACCCTGGGGCTTAGGGATTTTTTCAAAAAAATCTTTTTTGCCGTTTAAGTTGTTGAGGGTTGATTTCTATTCCTGTGATAAAAAGCCTTCTGTTTCGACCGCCAAACCTCTCAGGGGAGCATTTGCAACCGTTTGGAAACATTTTTGAGTGAATGGCCGAAAATCAGATTTTTGATGAAATTGTGACCCCAGGGTTTAGGGATTTTTTTAAAAAAAAAAATCTGCCGGTTAAATTGTCAAGGAATGATTTCTATTTCTGAGATAAAAGGCCTTCTGTTTCGACCTCCAATCCTCTCAGGGGAGCATTTGCAACTGTTTGGCAACATTTTTGAGTCAATGGTCAAAAGTCAGATATTTGATGAAATTGTGACCCCGGGGCTGAGGGATTTTTCAAAAAAAATCAAATAATAATTCTGCAGGTTAAGTTGTTGAGGGCTGATTTCTTTTCCTGTGATAAAAAGCCTTCAGTTTCGACCGCCAAACTTCTCAGGGGAGCATTTGCAACTGTATGGCTGCATTTTTGAATGAATGGTCGAAAGTCAGATTTTTGATGAAATTGTGACCCCGAGGCTTAGGGATTTTTTTTCAAAAAAATCTTTTTTGCCGTTTAAGTTGTCGAGGGCTGATTTCTATTCCTGTGATAAAAAGCCTTCTGTTTCGACCGCCAAAACTCTCAGGAGAGCATTTGCAACCGTTTGGCACCTTTTTGGAGTGAATGGCCGAAAGTCAGATTTTTGATGAAATTGGGACCCCGGGGTTTAGGGATTTTTTTTAAAAAAAAAAATCTGCCGGTTAAATTGTCAAGGGATGATTTCTATTCCTGAGATAAAAAGCGTTCTGTTTCGACCTCCAATCCTCTCAGGGGAGCATTTGCAACCGTTTGGCAACATTTTTGAGTCAATGGTCAAAAGTCAGATTTTTGATGAAATTGTGACCCCGGGGCTGAGGGATTTTTTTAAAAAAATCAAATAATAATTCTGCAGGTTAAGTTGTTGAGGGCTGATTTCTTTTCCTGTGATAAAAAGCCTTCAGTTTCGACCGCCAAACTTCTCAGGGGAGCATTTGCAACTGTATGGCTGCATTTTTGAATGAATGGTCGAAAGTCAGATTTTTGATGAAATTGTGACCCCGGGACTTAGGGATTTTTTTCCAAAAAAATCTTTTTCTGCCGCTTAAGTTGTCGAGGGCTGATTTCTTTTCCTGAGATAAAAAGCCTTCTGTTTCGACCGCCAAACCTCTCAGGGGAGCATTTGCCACCGTTTGGCACCATTTTTGAGTGAATGGCCGAAAGTCAGATTTTTGATGAAATTGTGACCCTGGGGCTTAGGGATTTTTTCAAAAAAATCTTTTTTGCCGTTTAAGTTGTCGAGGGCTGATTTCTATTCCTGTGATAAAAAGCCTTCTGTTTCGACCGCCAAACCTCTCAGGGGAGCATTTGCAACCGTTTGGAAACATTTTTGAGTGAATGGCCGAAAGTCAGATTTTTGATGAAATTGTGACCCCAGGGTTTAGGGATTTTTTTTAAAAAAAAAAAAATCTGCCGGTTAAATTATCAAGGGATGATTTCTATTTCTGAGATAAAAGGCCTCCTGTTTCGACCTCCAATCCTCTCAGGGGAGCATTTGCAACTGTTTGGCAACATTTTTGAGTCAATAGTCAAAAGTCAGATATTTGATGAAATTGTGACCCTGGGGCTGAGGGATTTTTCAAAAACAATCAAATAATAATTCTGCAGGTTATGTTGTTGAGGGCTGATTTCTTTTCCTGTTGATAAAAAGCCTTCAGTTTCGACCGCCAAACTTCTCAGGGGAGCATTTGCAACTGTATGGCTGCATTTTTGAATGAATGGTCGAAAGTCAGATTTTTGATGAAATTGGGACCCCGGGGCTTAGGGGTTTTTTTTAAAAAAAATCTGCATGTTAAGTTGTTGAGGGGTGATTTCTTTTCCTGTGATAAAAAGCCTTCTATTTCGACCGCCAAACCTCTCAGGGGTGCATTTGCAACCGTTTTGCACCATTTTTGAGTGAATGGTCGAAAGTCAGATTTTTGATGAAATTGTGACCCCGGGACTTAGGGATTTTTTTCCAAAAAAATCTTTTTCTGCCGCTTAAGTTGTCGAGGGCTGATTTCTTTTCCTGAGATAAAAAGCCTTCTGTTTCGACCGCCAAACCTCTCAGGGGAGCATTTGCCACCGTTTGGCACCATTTTTGAGTGAATGGCCGAAAGTCAGATTTTTGATGAAATTGTGACCCTGGGGCTTAGGGATTTTTTCAAAAAAATCTTTTTTGCCGTTTAAGTTGTCGAGGGCTGATTTCTATTCCTGTGATAAAAAGCCTTCTGTTTCGACCGCCAAACCTCTCAGGGGAGCATTTGCAACCGTTTGGAAACATTTTTGAGTGAATGGCCGAAAGTCAGATTTTTGATGAAATTGTGACCCCAGGGTTTAGGGATTTTTTTTTAAAAAAAAAAAAATCTGCCGGTTAAATTATCAAGGGATGATTTCTATTTCTGAGATAAAAGGCCTCCTGTTTCGACCTCCAATCCTCTCAGGGGAGCATTTGCAACTGTTTGGCAACATTTTTGAGTCAATAGTCAAAAGTCAGATATTTGATGAAATTGTGACCCTGGGGCTGAGGGATTTTTCAAAAACAATCAAATAATAATTCTGCAGGTTATGTTGTTGAGGGCTGATTTCTTTTCCTGTTGATAAAAAGCCTTCAGTTTCGACCGCCAAACTTCTCAGGGGAGCATTTGCAACTGTATGGCTGCATTTTTGAATGAATGGTCGAAAGTCAGATTTTTGATGAAATTGGGACCCCGGGGCTTAGGGGTTTTTTTAAAAAAAAATCTGCATGTTAAGTTGTTGAGGGGTGATTTCTTTTCCTGTGATAAAAAGCCTTCTATTTCGACCGCCAAACCTCTCAGGGGTGCATTTGCAACCGTTTTGCACCATTTTTGAGTGAATGGCCGAAAGTCAGATTTTTGATGAAATTGTGACCCCGGGGCTTAGGGATTTTTTCAAAAAAATCTTTTTCTGCCGCTTAAGTTGTCGAGGGCTGATTTCTTTTCCTGAGATAAAAGGCCTTCTGTTTCGACCTCCAATCCTCTCAGGGGAGCATTTGCAACTGTTTGGCAACATTTTTGAGTCAATGGTCAAAAGTCAGATATTTGATGAAATTGTGACCCCGGGGCTGAGGGATTTTTCAAAAAAAATCAAATAATAATTCTGCAGGTTAAGTTGTTGAGGGCTGATTTCTTTTCCTGTGATAAAAAGCCTTCAGTTTCGACTGCCAAACTTCTCAGGGGAGCATTTGCAACTGTATGGCTGCATTTTTGAATGAATGGCCGAAAGTCAGATTTTTGATGAAATTGTGACCCCAAGGTTTAGGGATTTTTTTTTAAAAAAATAATCTGCCGGTTAAATTGTCAAGGGATGATTTCTATTTCTGAGATAAAAGGCCTCCTGTTTCGACCTCCAATCCTCTCAGGGGAGCATTTGCAACTGTTTGGCAACATTTTTGAGTCAATAGTCAAAAGTCAGATATTTGATGAAATTGTGACCCCGGGGCTGAGGGATTTTTCAAAAAAAATCAAATAATAATTCTGCAGGTTATGTTGTTGAGGCCTGATTTCCTTTCCTGTTGATAAAAAGCCTTCAGTTTCGACCGCCAAACTTCTCAGGGGAGCATTTGCAACTGTATGGCTGCATTTTTGAATGAATGGTCGAAAGTCAGATTTTTGATGTAATTGTGACCCCCCGCGGGGCTTAGGGATTTTTTCAAAAAAATCTTTTTCTGCCGTTTAAGTTGTCGAGGTCTGATTTCTTTTCCTGTGATAAAAAGCCTTCTGTTTCGACCGCCAAACCTCTCAGGGGAGCATTTGCATCCGTTTGGCACCATTTCTGAGTGGTAGTAAAATAGCTTTAAAGTAGTAGTAAAATTGTAGTAAAGTAATAGTAAAATGATAGTAAAACAGTAGTGAAGTAGTAGTAAAGCAGTAGCAAAATGGCACTAAGTAGTAGTAAAAGGGTAGTAAAGTAGTAGTAAAATGGTAGTAAAGTAGTAGTAAAGCGGCAGTAAAGCAGTAGTAAAGTAGTAGTAAAACAATAGTAAAGTAGTAGTAAAGTAGTAGTAAAACCGTATTAAAGTAGTAGTAAGAATGACCTCAGAAGTGTTCGTTGTAGAAAAAGGCGCCATGTTGGTAGCCTCAATCAAGAGGTTTTTCCAATTGTTTCCAGATAAAGTAGTGGGGCGGGGGAAATGGCTTCTCAGTGTTTGTATGTTGATCCCTGTTTATACGATTATGTTAAAAAGTACACCAGAATTTAGTGGCGTTGGATATTTTGGGTCCCAAAATGTCCCCGCCAGCAGTTGCTGCATAAAATCCTTTAGTCAGAACTGAGCGATGGGCAACACACTGTCGTGAGTCAGGAGCTGTGTGAGGAGCCCGTAGTCAAAACTGAGGTGAGGACAAAAGCATACCCTCCAACATTTCTCCGATGCAAATAGGAGTGCCCTGTTCTGTAACAACAATTTTACTACAGTGGTACCTCAGGTTAAGTACTTAATTCGTTCCGGAGGTCCGTTCTTAAACTGAAACTGTTCTTAACCTGAAGCACCATTTTAGCTAATGGGGCCTCCTGCTGTCGCTGCGCCGCCGGAATATGATTTCTGTTCTCAGAAGCAAATTTCTTAACCTGAAGCACTATTTCTGGGTTAGCGGAGTCTGTAACCTGAAGCATCTGTAACCTGAAGCATCTGTAACCTGAAACATATGTAACCCGAGGTACCACGGTATTTATACCACATCCATTTGCCTGGGTTGCTCTAGCCACTCTGGGCGGCTTCCAAAACATATAAAAAGGTAAAAAAACAGTAAACATTAAAAAACTTCCCTATGTTGTTGTTGTTTAGTCGTTTAGTCGTGTCCGACTCTTCGTGACTCCATGGACCAGAGCACGCCAGGCACCTCTGTCCTCCACTACCTCCCGCAGTTTGGTCAAACTCATGCTGGTAACCTCGAAAACACTATTCAACCATCTTGTCTTCTGTCGCCCCTTTCTCCTTGTGCCCTCCATCTTTCCCAGCATCCGTGTCTTCTCCAGGGAGTCTTCTCTTCTCATGAGGTGGCCAAAGTACAGGAGCCTCAGCTTCACGATCTGTCCTTCCAGTGAGCACTCAGGGCTGATTTCCTTAAGAATGGATGTGTTTGATCTTCTTGCAGTCCATGGGACTCTCAAGAGTCTCCTCCAGCACCGTAATTCAAAAGCATCGATTCTTCGGCGATCAGCCTTCTTCATGGTCCAGCTCTCACTTCCATACATCACTACTGGGAAAACCATGGCTTTAACTATACGGACCTTTGTTGGCAAGGTGACGTCTCTACTTCTCAAGATGCTGTCTAGGCCTGTCATTGCCCTTCTCCCAAGAAGCAGGCGTTTTTTAATTTCGTGGCTGCTGTCACCATCTGCAGTGATCATGGAGCCCAAGAAAGTAAAATCTCTCACTGCCTCCATTTCTTCCCCTTCTATTTGCCAGGAGGTGATGGGACCAGTGGCCATGATCTTCGTTTTTTTGATGTTGAGCTTCAGACCTTTTTTTGTGCTCTCCTCTTTCACCCTCATTAAAAGGTTCTTTAATTCCTCCTCACTTTCTGCCATCAAGGTTGTGTCATCTGCATATCTGAGGTTGTTGATATTTCTTCTGGCAATCTTAATTCCAGCTTGGGATTCACCCAGCCCAGCCTTTCGCATGATGCATTCTGCATATAAATTAAATAAGCAGGGAGACAAAAGACAGCCTTGTCGTACTCCTTTTCCCATTTTGAACCAATCAGTTGTTCCATATCCAGTTCTAACTGTAGCTTCTTGTCCCACATAGAGATTTCTCAGGAGACAGATGAGGTGATCAGGCACTCCCATTTCCTTAAGAACTTGCCATAGTTTGCTGTGGTCGACACAGTCAAAGGCTTTTGCATAGTCAATGAAGCAGAAGTAGATGTCTTTCTGGAACTCTCTAGCTTTCTCCATAATCCAGCGCATGTTTGCAATTTGGTCTCTGGTTCCTCTGCCTCTTCTAAATCCAGCTTGCACTTCTGGGAGTTCTCGATCCACATACTGCTTGAGCCTTCCTTGTAGAATTTTAAGCATAACCTTGCTAGCGTGTGAAATGAGTGCAATTGTGCGGTAGTTGGAGCATTCTTTGGCACTGCCCTTCTTTGGGATTGGGATGTAGACTGATCTTCTCCAATCTTCTGAGTTTTCCAAATTTGCTGGCATATTGAGTGTAGCACCTTAACAGCATCATCTTTTAAAATTTTAAATAGTTCAGCTGGAATACCAACACTTCCACTGGCCTTGTTATTTGCAGTGCTTTCTAAGGCCCATTTGACTTCACTTTCCAGGATGTCTGGCTCAAGGTCAGCAACCACACTACCTGGGGTGTACGAGACATCCATATCTTTCTGGTATAATTCCTCTGTGTATTCTTGCCACCTCTTCTTGATGTCTTTTGTTTCTGTTAGGTCCTTACCACTTTTGTCCTTTAATATGGTAATCTTTGTACGAAATGTTCCTTTCATATCTCCAATTTTCTTGAACAGATCTCTGGTTCTTCCCATACTGTTGTTTTCCTCAATTGTTTGCATTGCTCGTTTAAGAAGGCCTTCTTGTCTCTCCTTGCTATTCTTTGGAAATCTGCATTCAATTTCTTGTATCTTTCACTATGTCCCTCGCATTTTGCTTGCCTTCTCTCCTCCGCTATTTGTAAGGCCTCATTGGACAGCCACTTTGCTTTCTTGCATTTCCTTTTCATTGGGATGGTTTTCGTTGTTGCTTCCTGTACAATGTTACGAGCCTCCATCCATAGTTCTTCAGGCACTCTGTCCACCAAATCTAAATCCTTAAACCTGTTTGTCACTTCCACTGTGTATTCATAAGGGATTTGACTTAGATTATATCTTACCGGCCCAGTGGTTTTTCCTACTTTCTTCAGTTTAAGCTTGAATTTTGCCATAAGAAGCTGGTGATCTGAGCCACAGTCAGCTCCAGGTCTTGTTTTTGCTGACTGTATAGAGCTTCTCCATCTTTGGCTGCAGAGAATATAATCAATCTGTTTTCGATGCTGCCCATCTGGTGAAGGACAAGCCAAAGGAGAGGTTGAGGGAGGAGGCTTATTGGTTTGTTCTTGTTCTTGTTTTTATTGTGTATTTTGTGTTTTTTACCTTGCATGTGTAGAGTCGTCTCTTGTGTTGTTGGAAAAGCGTGTTTGTGATGACCAGCTTGTTCTCTTGACAGAACTCTATTGGCCTTTGCCCTGCTTCGTTTTGATCTCCAAGGCCAAACTTGCCAGTTGTTCCTTTTATCTCTTGCCTCCCTACTTTAGCATTCCAATCCCCTATAATGAGAAGAACATCCTTCTTTGGTGTCACTTCTATAAGGTGTTGTAAGTCTTCATAGAATTGGTCAATTTCAGTTTCTTCAGCACCAGTAGTTGGTGCATAAACTTGGATTACTGTGATGTTAAAAGGTCTGCCTTGGATTCGTATCAAGATCATTCTATCATTCGATTCTATGTATAACTCCATACCATCCAACATTTCTCCCATGAACATAGGGACGTCCTAAGGAAAAGCAGGATAACATCAGAAACCAGAACAGCTTCAATAAATCTGGGACTGTCCTGGGAAAATTAGGGACAACTGGAAGGTTTGCAAAAGTGGGGAAGTTAAGATCAAGGAACAAGAGAGAAGTCATGAGTGAAGGACAAGCCAAAGGAGAGGTTGAGGGAGGAGGCTTATTGGTTTGTTCTTGTTCTTGTTTTTATTGTGTATTTTGTGTTTTTTACCTTGCATTTTTAAGTTGTAAACCAACGTTAAATCTACGGATGAAGGGCAGTATATACAATTAATAAAATAGTAACAATACTATTTGTTACTATAGACAGGCATGCCATAGTTCAGGAAAGTCTACTGTATAAATAGGGGTATAAATAGTAAAGTAGGATAAGTAATAGAATACCAGTAGTAAAGTGGAAGTAAAGTGGTAGTAAAGCAATAGTAAACCAGTAGTGAAGTAACAGTTAAGTAATGGTAAAACAATAGTAAAGTGGTGGAATAGTAGTAAAATAGCAGTAAAGTAGTAGTAAAACAGTAGTAAAGTAGTAGTAGTAATACAGTAGTAAAATAGTAGTAAAATGGTAGTAAGGCAGTAGTGAAACAGCAGTAAGTAACTTTAATAGTAGTTCTAGTAAAGCGGTAGTAAAATGGTCCAATAGTAAAGCGGTAGAAAAGTAGTAAAATAGCTTTAAAGTCGTAGTAAAGTAGTAGTAAAGCAGTAGTAAAGTATTAGTAAAATAATAGCAAGGTAGTAGTAAAATGATAGTAAAGTGGTAGTAAACTAGTAGTAAACTAGTAGTAAACTAGTAGTAAAGCTGTAGTAAAGTAGTAGTAACACTGTAGTAAAGTAGTAGTAAACTAGTAGTAAAGTAGTAGTAAAGCTGTAGTAAAGTAGTAGTAAACTAGTGATCATTCTATCATTCGATTCTATGTATAACTCCATACCATCCAACATTTCTCCCATGAACATAGGGACGTCCTAAGGAAAAGCAGGATAACATCAGAAACCAGGACAGCTTCAATAAATCTGGGACTGTCCCGGGAAAATTAGGGACAACTGGAAGGTTTGCAAAAGTGGGGAAGTTAAGATCAAGGAACAAGAGAGAAGTCATGAGTGAAGGACAAGCCAAAGGAGAGGTTGAGGGAGGAGGCTTATGGGTTTGTTCTTGTTCTTGTTTTTATTGTGTATTTTGTGTTTTTTACCTTGCATTTTTAAGTTGTAAACCAACCTTAAATCTACGGATGAAGGGCGGTATATACAATTAATAAAATAGTAACAATACTATTTGTTACTAGAGACAGGCATGCCACTGTTCAGGAAGGTCTACTGTATAAATAGGGGTATAAATAGTAAAGTAGGATAAGTAATAGAGTAGCAGAAGTAAAGTGGTAGTAAAGCAATAGTAAACCAGTAGTGAAGTAACAGTTAAGTAATGGTAAAACAATAGTAAAGTGGTGGAATAGTAGTAAAATAGCAGTAAAGTAGTAGTAAAACAGTAGTAAAGTAGTAGTAGTAATACAGTAGTAAAATAGTAAAATGGTAGTAAGGCAGTAGTGAAACAGCAGTAAGTAACTTTAGTAGTGATAAAGCGGTAGTAAAATGGTCCAATAGTAAAGCGGAGGAATAGTAGTAAAATAGCTTTAACGTCGTAGTAAAGTAGCAGTAAAGTAGTAGTAAAGTAGTAGTAAAGCAGTAGTAAAGTATTAGTAAAATGATAGCAAGGTAGTAGTAAAATGATAGTAAAGCTGTAGTAAAGTAGTAGTAAAGCAATAGTAAACCAGTAGTGAAGTAACAGTTAAGTAATGGTAAAACAATAGTAAAGTGGTGGAATAGTAGTAAAATAGCAGTAAAGTAGTAGTAAAACAGTAGTAAAGTAGTAGTAGTAATACAGTAGTAAAATAGTAAAATGGTAGTAAGGCAGTAGTGAAACAGCAGTAAGTAACTTTAGTAGTGATAAAGCGGTAGTAAAATGGTCCAATATTAAAGCGGTGGAATAGTAGTAAAATAGCTTTAACGTCGTAGTAAAGTAGCAGTAAAGTAGTAGTAAAGTAGTAGTAAAGCAGTAGTAAAGTATTAGTAAAATGATAGCAAGGTAGTAGTAAAATGATAGTAAAGCTGTAGTAAAGTAGTAGTAAAGCAATAGTAAACCAGTAGTGAAGTAACAGTTAAGTAATGGTAAAACAATAGTAAAGTGGTGGAATAGTAGTAAAATAGCAGTAAAGTAGTAGTAAAACAGTAGTAAAGTAGTAGTAGTAATACAGTAGTAAAATAGTAAAATGGTAGTAAGGCAGTAGTGAAACAGCAGTAAGTAACTTTAGTAGTGATAAAGCGGTAGTAAAATGGTCCAATATTAAAGCGGTGGAATAGTAGTAAAATAGCTTTAACGTCGTAGTAAAGTAGCAGTAAAGTAGTAGTAAAGCAGTAGTAAAGTATTAGTAAAATGATAGCAAGGTAGTAGTAAAATGATAGTAAAGCTGTAGTAAAGTAGTAGTAAAGCAATAGTAAACCAGTAGTGAAGTAACAGTTAAGTAATGGTAAAACAATAGTAAAGTGGTGGAATAGTAGTAAAATAGCAGTAAAGTAGTAGTAAAACAGTAGTAAAGTAGTAGTAGTAATACAGTAGTAAAATAGTAAAATGGTAGTAAAGCAGTAGTGAAACAGCAGTAAGTAACTTTAGTAGTGGTAAAGCGGTAGTAAAATGGTCCAATAGTAAAGCGGTGGAAAAGTAGTAAAATAGCTTTAACGTCGTAGTAAAGTACCAGTAAAGTAGTAGTAAAGTAGTAGTAAAGCAGTAGTAAAGTATTAGTAAAATGATAGCAAGGTAGTAGTAAAATGATAGTAAAGCTGTAGTAAAGTAGTAGTAAAGTAGTAGTAAAGTAGTAGTAAAGCTGCAGTAAAGCTGTAGTAAAGCTGTAGTAAAGTAGTAGTAAAGTAGTAGTAAAGCTGTAGTAAAGTAGTAGTAAAGCTGTAGTAAAGCTGTAGTAAACTAGTAGTAAAGCTGTAGTAAAGGAGTAGTAAAGCTGTAGTAAAGTACTAGTTAAGCTGTAGTAAAGTACTAGTAAAGTAGTAGTAAACTAGTAGTAAACTAGTAGTAAAGTAGTAGTAAAGCTGTAGTAAAGCTGTATTAAACTAGTAGTAAAGTACTAGTAAAGCAGGCACCATTTTTGAGTGAAATTCAAAAAGTCAGATTTTTAATGAAATTGTGACCCCAGGGTTTAGGGATTTTTTCAACAAAATCTATTTCCGCCGGTAAAGTTGTCGAGGGCTGATTTCTTTTCCTGTGATAAAAAGCCCTCTGTTTCGACCGCCAAACCGTTAGGGCAAGCATTTGCAACTGTTTTGCACAATTTTTGAGTGAAATTCAAAAAGTCAGATTTTTTATGAAATTGTGACCCCAGGGCTTAGGGATTTTTTCAAAAAAATCTTTTTCCTCCGGTTAAGTTGTCGAGGGCTGATTTCTTTTCCTGTGATAAAAAGCCCCCTGTTTCAACCGCCAAACCTCTCAGGGGAGCATTTGCAACCGTTTGGCACTATTTTTGAGTGGATTTCCAAAAGTCAGATTTTTTAAGAAATTGTGACCCCGGGGCTTAGGGATTTTTTCAAAAAAATCTTTTTCTGCCGGTTAAGTTGTCGAGGGCTGATTTCCTTTCCTGTGATAAAAAGCTTTTCTGTTTCGACCGCCAAACCTCTCATGGGAGAATTTGCCACCGTTTGGCACCATTTTTGAGTGAAATTCCAAAAGTCAGATTTTTGATGTAATTGTGACCCCGGGGCTTAGGGAGGAGGCTTATTGGTTTGTTCTTGTTGTTGTTTTTATTGTGTATTTTGTGTTTTTTACCTTGCATTTTTAAGTTGTACACCAACCTTAAATCTACGGATGAAGGGCAGTATATACATTTAATAAAATAGTAACAATACTATTTATTACTAGAGACAGGCATGCCATTGTTCTAGTAGTTCTAGTAAAGCGGTAGTAAAATGGTCCAATAGTAAAGCAGTAGAAAAGTAGTAAAATAGCTTTAAAGTCGTAGTAAAATAGTAGTAAAGCAGTAGTAAAGTATTAGTAAAAGGAGAGCAAGGTGGTAGCAAAGCTGTAGTAAAGTAGTAGTAAAGCAGTATTAAAGTAGTAGTAAAGTAGTAGTAAAGCTGTAGTAAAGTAGTAGTAAAGTAGTAGTAAAGCTGTAGTAAAGTAGTAGTAAAGTAGTAGTAAAGTAGTAGTTAAGTAGTAGTAAGAATGACCTTGGAAGTGTTCATTGTACAAAAAGGCGCCATGTTGGTAGCCTCAATCACAGAGGTTTTTCCAGTTGTTTCCATATAAAGTAGTGGATCGGGGGGAATGGCTTCTCAGTGTTTGTATGTTGATCCCTGTTTACACTATTATGTTAAAAAGTACAGCAGAATTTAGTGGCGTTGGATATTTTGGGTCCCAAAATGTCCCCAGCAGCAGTGGCTGCATAAAATCCCTTAGAACGGAGCGATGGGCAACACACTGTCGTGAGTCAGGAGCTGTGTGAGGAGCCAGTAGTCAAAATAAGGGATTTGACTTAGATTATATCTTAACGGCCCAGTGGTGTTTCCTACTTTCATCAGTAGGCACCATTTTTGAGTGAATGGCCGAAAGTCAGATTTTTGATGAAATTGTGACCCAGGGGCTAAGGGATTTTTTCAAAAAAATCTTTTTCTGCCGGTTAAGTTGTCGAGGGCTGATTTCTTTTCCTGAGATAAAACGCCTTCTGCTTCGACCGCCAAACCTCTCAGGGGAGCATGTGCAACCGTTTGGCACCATTTTTGAGTGAATGGCCGAAAGTCAGATATTTGATGAAATTGTGACCCCGGGGCTTATGGGATTTTTTCTAAAAATAATCAAATAATAATTCTGCAGGTTTTTATTATAATTCTGTTCCTGAGATAAAAAGCCTTCTTTTTTGACCGCCAAACCTCTCAGGGAAGCATTTGCAACTGTTTGGCACCATTTTTGAGTGAATGGCCGAAAGTCAGATTTTTGATGAAATTGTGACCCCGGGGCTTAGGGATTTTTTCAAAAAAATCTTTTTCTGCCGTTTAAGTTGTCAAGGGCTGATTTCTTTTCCTGAGATAAAAAGCCTTCTGTTTCGACCGCCAAACCTCTCAGGGGAGCATTTGCAACCGTTTGGCACCATTTTTGAGTGAATGGCCGAAAGTCAGATTTTTGGTGAAATTGTGACCCCGGGGCTTAGGGAATTAAAAAAAAATAAATTCTACAAGTTAAGTTGTCGAGGGCTGATTTCTTTTCCTGTGATAAAAACCCTTCTGTTTCGACCACCAAACCTCTCAGGGGAGCATTTGCAACCGTTTGGAAACATTTTTGATTGAATGGCCGAAAGTCAGATTTTTGATGAAATTGTGACCCCAGGGTTTAGGGATTTTTTTTAAAAAAAAATCTGCCGGTTAAATTGCCCAGGGATGATTTCTATTCCTGAGATAAAAAGCCTACTGTTTCGACCTCCAATCCTCTCAGGGGAGCATTTGCAACCGTCTGGCATCATTTCTGAGTCAATGGTCAAAAGTCAGATTTTTGATGAAATTGTGATCCCGGGGCTGAGGGATTTTTCAAAAAAAATCAAATAATAATTCTGCAGGTTAAGTTGTTGAGGGCTGATTTCTTTTCCGGTGATAAAAAGCCTTCAGTTTCGACCGCCAAACTTCTCAGGGGAGCATTTGCAACTGTATGGCTGCATTTTTGAATGAATGGTCGAAAGTCAGATTTTTGATGAAATTGTGACCCCGGGGCTTAGGGATTTTTTTTCAAAAAAATCTTTTTTGCCGTTTAAGTTGTCGAGGGCTTATTTCTATTCCTGTGATAAAAAGCCTTCTGTTTCGACCGCCAAACCTCTCAGGGGAGCATTTGCAACCGTTTGGAAACATTTTTGAGTGGATTTCCAAAAGTCAGATTTTTTAAGAAATTGTGACCCCGGGGCTTAGGGATTTTTTCAAAAAAATCTTTTTCTGCCGGTTAAGTTGTCGAGGGCTGATTTCCTTTCCTGTGATAAAAAGCTTTTCTGTTTCGACCGCCAAACCTCTCATGGGAGAATTTGCCACCGTTTGGCACCATTTTTGAGTGAAATTCCAAAAGTCAGATTTTTGATGTAATTGTGACCCCGGGGCTTAGGGAGGAGGCTTATTGGTTTGTTCTTGTTGTTGTTTTTATTGTGTATTTTGTGTTTTTTACCTTGCATTTTTAAGTTGTAAACCAACCTTAAATCTACGGATGAAGGGCAGTATATACATTTAATAAAATAGTAACAATACTATTTATTACTAGAGACAGGCATGCCATTGTTCTAGTAGTTCTAGTAAAGCGGTAGTAAAATGGTCCAATAGTAAAGCAGTAGAAAAGTAGTAAAATAGCTTTAAAGTTGTAGTAAAATAGTAGTAAAGCAGTAGTAAAGTATTAGTAAAAGGAGAGCAAGGTGGTAGCAAAGCTGTAGTAAAGTAGTAGTAAAGCAGTATTAAAGTAGTAGTAAAGTAGTAGTAAAGCTGTAGTAAAGCAGTAGTAAAGTAGTAGTAAAGCTGTAGTAAAGTAGTAGTAAAGTAGTAGTAAAGTAGTAGTAAAGTAGTAGTAAAGTAGTAGTTAAGTAGTAGTAAGAATGACCTTGGAAGTGTTCATTGTACAAAAAGGCGCCATGTTGGTAGCCTCAATCACAGAGGTTTTTCCAGTTGTTTCCATATAAAGTAGTGGATCGGGGGGATGGGCTTCTCAGTGTTTGTATGTTGATCCCTGTTTACACTATTATGTTAAAAAGTACAGCAGAATTTAGTGGCGTTGGATATTTTGGGTCCCAAAATGTCCCCAGCAGCAGTGTCTGCATAAAATCCCTTAGTCAGAACGGAGCGATGGGCAACACACTGTCGTGAGTCAGGAGCTGTGTGAGGAGCCAGTAGTCAAAATAAGGGATTTGACTTAGATTATATCTTAACGGCCCAGTGGTGTTTCCTACTTTCATCAGTAGGCACCATTTTTGAGTGAATGGCCGAAAGTCAGATTTTTGATGAAATTGTGACCCAGGGGCTAAGGGATTTTTTCAAAAAAATCTTTTTCTGCCGGTTAAGTTGTCGAGGGCTGATTTCTTTTCCTGAGATAAAACGCCTTCTGCTTCGACCGCCAAACCTCTCAGGGGAGCATGTGCAACCGTTTGGCACCATCTTTGAGTGAATGGCCGAAAGTCAGATATTTGATGAAATTGTGACCCCGGGGCTTATGGGATTCTTTCTAAAAATAATCAAATAATAATTCTGCAGGTTTTTATTATAATTCTGTTCCTGAGATAAAAAGCCTTCTTTTTTGACCGCCAAACCTCTCAGGGAAGCATTTGCAACTGTTTGGCACCATTTTTGAGTGAATGGCCGAAAGTCAGATTTTTGATGAAATTGTGACCCCGGGGCTTAGGGATTTTTTCAAAAAAATCTTTTTCTGCCGTTTAAGTTGTCGAGGGCTGATTTCTTTTCCTGAGATAAAAAGCCTTCTGTTTCGACCGCTAAACCTCTCAGGGGAGCATTTGCAACCGTTTGGAAACATTTTTGAGTGAATGGCCGAAAGTCAGATTTTTGATGAAATTGTGACCTCAGGGTTTAGGGATTTTTTTTTTAAAAAAAAATCTGCCGGTTAAATTGTCAAGGGATGATTTCTATTTCTGAGATAAAAGGCCTCCTGTTTCGACCTCCAATCCTCTCAGGGGAGCATTTGCAACTGTTTGGCAACATTTTTGAGTCAATGGTCAAAAGTCAGATATTTGATGAAATTGTGACCCTGGGGCAGAGGGATTTTTCAAAAAAAATTCAAATAATTATTCTGCAGGTTATGTTGTTGAGGGCTGATTTCTTTTCCTGTTGATAAAAAGCCTTCAGTTTTGACCGCCAAACTTCTCAGGGGAGCATTTGCAACTGTATGGCTGTATTTTTGAATGAATGGTCGAAAGTCAGATTTTTGATGAAATTGGGACCCCGGGGCTTAGGGATTTTTTTCAAAAAAATCTTTTTCTGCCGCATAAGTTGTCGAGGGCTGATTTCTTTTCCTGAGATAAAAAGCCTTCTGTTTCGACCGAAAAACCTCTCAGGGGAGCATTTGCAACCGTTTGGCACCATTTTTGAGTGAATGGCCGAAAGTCAGATTTTTGATGAAATTGGGACCCCGGGGCTTACGGATTTTTTCAAAAGAATCTTTTCCTGCCGTTTAAGTTGTCTAGGGTTAATTTCTTTTCCTGTGCTAAAAACCCTTCTGTTTCGACCACCAAACCTCTCAGGGGAGCATTTGCAACCGTTTGGAAACATTTTTGAGTGAATGGCCGAAAATCAGATTTTTAATGAAATTGTGACCCCAGGGTTTAGGGATTTTTTTAAAAAAAAAAATCTGCCGGTTAAATTGTCAAGGGATGATTTCTATTCCTGAGATAAAAAGCCTTCTGTTTCGACCTCCAATCCTCTCAGGGGAGCATTTGCAACTGTTTGGCAACATTTTTGAGTCAATGGTCAAAAGTCACATTTTTGATGAAATTGTGACCCCGGGGCTGAGGGATTTTTTTTAAAAAATCAAATAATAATTCTGCAGGTTAAGTTGTTGAGGGCTGATTTCTTTTCCTGTGATAAAAAGCCTTCAGTTTCGACCGCCAAACTTCTCAGGGGAGCATTTGCAACTGTATGGCTGCATTGTTGAATGAATGGTCGAAAGTCAGATTTTTGATGAAATTGTGACCCCGGGGCTTAGGGATTTTTTCAAAAAAATCTTTTTTGCCGTTTAAGTTGTCGAGGGCTGATTTCTATTCCTGTGATAAAAAGCCTTCTGTTTCGACCGCCAAACCTCTCAGGGGAGCATTTGCAACCGTTTGGAAACATTTTTGAGTGAATGGCCGAAAGTCAGATTTTTGATGAAATTGTGACCCAAGGGTTTAGGGATTTTTTTAAAAAAAAAAAATCTGCCGGTTAAATTGTCAAGGGATGATTTCTATTTCTGAGATAAAAGGCCTCCTTTTTCGACCTCCAATCCTCTCAGGGGAGCATTTGCAACTGTTTGGCAACATTTTTGAGTCAATGGTCAAAAGTCAGATATTTGATGAAATTGTGACCCCGGGCTGAGGGATTTTTCAAAAAAAATCAAATAATAATTCTGCAGGTTATGTTGTTGAGGGCTGATTTCTTTTCCTGTTGATAAAAAGCCTTCAGTTTCGACCGCCAAACTTCTCAGGGGAGCATTTGCAACTGTATGGCTGCATTTTTGAATGAATGGTCGAAAGTCAGATTTTTGATGAAATTGGGACCCCGGGGCTTAGGGGTTTTTTTTAAAAAAATTCTGCATGTTAAGTTGTTGAGGGGTGACTTCTTTTCCTGTGATAAAAAGCCTTCTATTTCGACCGCCAAACCTCTCAGGGGTGCATTTGCAACCGTTTTGCACCATTTTTGAGTGAATGGCCGAAAGTTAGATTTTTGATGAAATTGTGACCCCGGGGCTTAGGGATTTTTTTCAAAAAAAATCTTTTTCTGCCGCTTAAGTTGTCGAGGGCTGATTTCTTTTCCTGAGATAAAAAGCCTTCTGTTTCGACCGCCAAACCTCTCAGGGGAGCATTTGCAACCGTTTGGCACCATTTTTGAGTGAATGGCCGAAAGTCAGATTTTTGATGAAATTGGGACCCCGGGGCTTACGGATTTTTTCAAAAGAATCTTTTCCTGCCGTTTAAGTTGTCTAGGGTTAATTTCTTTTCCTGTGCTAAAAACCCTTCTGTTTCGACCACCAAACCTCTCAGGGGAGCATTTGCAACCGTTTGGAAACATTTTTGAGTGAATGGCTGAAAATCAGATTTTTGATGAAATTGTGACCCAAGGGTTTAGGGATTTTCTTTTAAAAAAAATATTTGCCGGTTAAATTGTCAAGGGATGATTTCTATTTCTGAGATAAAAGGCCTCCTGTTTCGACCTCCAATCCTCTCAGGGGAGCATTTGCAACTGTTTGGCAACATTTTTGAGTCAATGGTCAAAAGTCACATTTTTGATGAAATTGTGACCCCGGGGCTGAGGGATTTTTTTTAAAAAATCAAATAATAATTCTGCAGGTTAAGTTGTTGAGGGCTGATTTCTTTTCCTGTGATAAAAAGCCTTCAGTTTCGACCGCCAAACTTCTCAGGGGAGCATTTGCAACTGTATGGCTGCATTGTTGAATGAATGGTCGAAAGTCAGATTTTTGATGAAATTGTGACCCTGGGGCTTAGGGATTTTTTCAAAAAAATCTTTTTTGCCGTTTAAGTTGTCGAGGGCTGATTTCTATCCCTGTGATAAAAAGCCTTCTGTTTCGACCGCCAAACCTCTCAGGGGAGCATTTGCCACCGTTTGGCACCATTTTTGAGTGAATGGCCGAAAGTCAGATTTTTGATGAAATTGTGACCCTGGGGCTTAGGGATTTTTTCAAAAAAAAAAAAATCTGCCGGTTAAATTGTCAAGGAATGATTTCTATTTCTGAGATAAAAGGCCTTCTGTTTCGACCTCCAATCCTCTCAGGGGAGCATTTGCAACTGTTTGGCAACATTTTTGAGTCAATGGTCAAAAGTCAGATATTTGATGAAATTGTGACCCCGGGGCTGAGGGATTTTTTTAAAAAAATCAAATAATAATTCTGCAGGTTAAGTTGTTGAGGGGTGACTTCTTTTCCTGTGATAAAAAGCCTTCTATTTCGACCGCCAAACCTCTCAGGGGTGCATTTGCAACCGTTTTGCACCATTTTTGAGTGAATGGCCGAAAGTCAGATTTTTGATGAAATTGTGACCCCGGGGCTGAGGGATTTTTTTCAAAAAAATCTTTTTCTGCCGCTTAAGTTGTCGAGGGCTGATTTCTTTTCCTGAGATAAAAAGCCTTCTGTTTCGACCGCCAAACCTCTCAGGGGAGCATTTGCAACCGTTTGGAAACATTTTTGAGTGAATGGCCGAAAGTCAGATTTTTGATGAAATTGTGACCCAAGGGTTTAGGGATTTTCTTTTAAAAAAAATATTTGCCGGTTAAATTGTCAAGGGATGATTTCTATTTCTGAGATAAAAGGCCTCCTGTTTCGACCTCCAATCCTCTCAGGGGAGCATTTGCAACTGTTTGGCAACATTTTTGAGTCAATGGTCAAAAGTCAGATATTTGATGAAATTGTGACCCCGGGGCTGAGGGATTTTTCAAAAAAAATCAAATAATAATTCTGCAGGTTATGTTGTTGAGGGCTGATTTCTTTTCCTGTTGATAAAAAGCCTTCAGTTTCGAACGCCAAACTTCTCAGGGGAGCATTTGCAACTGTATGGCTGCATTTTTGAATGAATGGTCGAAAGTCAGATTTTTGATGAAATTGGGACCCCGGGGCTTAGGGGTTTTTAAAAAAAAAATTCTGCATGTTAAATTGTTGAGGGGTGATTTCTTTTCCTGTGATAAAAAGCCTTCTATTTTGACCGCCAAACCTCTCAGGGGTGCATTTGCAACCGTTTTGCACCATTTTGAGTGAATGGCCGAAAGTCAGATTTTTGATGAAATTGTGACCCCGGGGCTTTGGGATTTTTTTCAAAAAAATCTTTTTCTGCCGCTTAAGTTGTCGAGGGCTGATTTCTTTTCCTGAGATAAAAAGCCTTCTGTTTCGACCGCCAAACCTCTCAGGGGAGCATTTGCAACCGTTTGGCACCATTTTTGAGTGAATGGCCGAAAGTCAGATTTTTGATGAAATTGTGACCCCGGGGCTTAGGGATTTTTTCAAAAAAATCTTTTTCTGCCGTTTAAGTTGTCGAGGTCTGATTTCTTTTCCTGTGATAAAAAGCCTTCTGTTTCGACGGCCAAACCTCTCAGGGGAGCATTTGCAACCGTTTGGCAACATTTTTGAGTGAATGGCTGAAAGTCAGATTTCTGATGACATTGTGACCCCGGGGCTTAGGGATTTTTTCAAAACAAAATTCTGCAAGTTAAGTTGTCGAGGGCTGATTTCTTTTCCTGTGATAAAAAGCCTTCTGTTTCGACCGCCAAACCTCTCAGGGGAGCATTTGCATCCGTTTGGCACCATTTCTGAGTGGTAGTAAAATAGCTTTAAAGTAGTAGTAAAATTGTAGTAAAGTAATTGTAAAATGATAGTAAAACAGTAGTGAAGTAGTAGTAAAGCAGTAGCAAAATGGCACTAAGTAGTAGTAAAAGGGTAGTAAAGTAGTAGTAAAATGGTAGTAAAGTAGTAGTAAAGCGGCATTAAAGCAGTAGTAAAGTAGTAGTAAAACAATAGTAAAGTAGTAGTAAAGTAGTAGTAAAACAGTATTAAAGTAGTAGTAAGAATGACCTCAGAAGTGTTCGTTGTAGAAAAAGGCGCCATGTTGGTAGCCTCAATCAAGAGGTTTTTCCAATTGTTTCCAGATAAAGTAGTGGGGCGGGGAAAATGGCTTCTCAGTGTTTGTATGTTGATCCCTGTTTATACGATTATGTTAAAAAGTACACCAGAATTTAGTGGCGTTGGATATTTTGGGTCCCAAAATGTCCCCGCCAGCAGTTGCTGCATAAAATCCTTTAGTCAGAACTGAGCGATGGGCAACACACTGTCGTGAGTCAGGAGCTGTGTGAGGAGCCCGTAGTCAAAACTGAGGTGAGGACAAAAGCATACCCTCCAACATTTCTCCGATGCAAATAGGAGTGCCCTGTTCTGTAACAACAATTTTACTACAGTGGTACCTCTGGTTAAGTACTTAATTCGTTCCGGAGGTCCGTTCTTAAACTGAAACTGTTCTTAACCTGAAGCACCATTTTAGCTAATGGGGCCTCCTGCTGTCGCTGCGCCGCCGGAATATGATTTCTCTTCTCAGAAGCAAATTTCTTAACCTGAAGCACTATTTCTGGGTTAGCGGAGTCTGTAACCTGAAGCATCTGTAACCTGAAGCATCTGTAACCTGAAACATATGTAACCCGAGGTACCACGGTATTTATACCACATCCATTTGCCTGGGTTGCTCTAGCCACTCTGGGCGGCTTCCAAAACATATAAAAAGGTAAAAAAACAGTAAACATTAAAAAACTTCCCTATGTTGTTGTTGTTTAGTCGTTTAGTCGTGTCCGACTCTTCGTGACTCCATGGACCAGAGCACGCCAGGCACCTCTGTCCTCCACTACCTCCCGCAGTTTGGTCAAACTCATGCTGGTAACCTCGAAAACACTATCCAACCATCTTGTCTTCTGTCGCCCCTTTCTCCTTGTGCCCTCCATCTTTCCCAGCATCCGTGTCTTCTCCAGGGAGTCTTCTCTTCTCATGAGGTGGCCAAAGTACAGGAGCCTCAGCTTCACGATCTGTCCTTCCAGTGAGCACTCAGGGCTGATTTCCTTAAGAATGGATGTGTTTGATCTTCTTGCAGTCCATGGGACTCTCAAGAGTCTCCTCCAGCACCGTAATTCAAAAGCATCGATTCTCCGGCGATCAGCCGTCTTCATGGTCCAGCTCTCACTTCCATACATCACTACTGGGAAAACCATGGCTTTAACTATACGGACCTTTGTTGGCAAGGTGACGTCTCTACTTCTCAAGATGCTGTCTAGGCCTGTCATTGCCCTTCTCCCAAGAAGC
The DNA here is from genome assembly GCF_964106915.1 of Podarcis gaigeae. Lineage (NCBI taxonomy): Eukaryota > Metazoa > Chordata > Lepidosauria > Squamata > Lacertidae > Podarcis > Podarcis gaigeae. The sequence continues at coordinate 26,412 of NW_028153410.1, forward strand.
AGGCGTCTTTTAATTTCGTGGCTGCTGTCACCATCTGCAGTGATCATGGAGCCCAAGAAAGTAAAATCTCTCACTGCCTCCATTTCTTCCCCTTCTATTTGCCAGGAGGTGATGGGACCAGTGGCCATGATCTTCGTTTTTTTGATGTTGAGCTTCAGACCTTTTTTTGTGCTCTCCTCTTTCACCCTCATTAAAAGGTTCTTTAATTCCTCCTCACTTTCTGCCATCAAGGTTGTGTCATCTGCATATCTGAGGTTGTTGATATTTCTTCTGGCAATCTTAATTCCAGCTTGGGATTCATCCAGCCCAGCCTTTCGCATGATGCATTCTGCATATAAATTAAATAAGCAGGGAGACAAAAGACAGCCTTGTCGTACTCCTTTTCCCATTTTGAACCAATCAGTTGTTCCATATCCAGTTCTAACTGTAGCTTCTTGTCCCACATAGAGATTTCTCAGGAGACAGATGAGGTGATCAGGCACTCCCATTTCTTTAAGAACTTGCCATAGTTTGCTGTGGTCGACACAGTCAAAGGCTTTTGCATAGTCAATGAAGCAGAAGTAGATGTCTTTCTGGAACTCTCTAGCTTTCTCCATAATCCAGCGCATGTTTGCAATTTGGTCTCTGGTTCCTCTGCCTCTTCTAAATCCAGCTTGCACTTCTGGGAGTTCTCGATCCACATACTGCTTGAGCCTTCCTTGTAGAATTTTAAGCATAACCTTGCTAGCGTGTGAAATGAGTGCAATTGTGCGGTAGTTGGAGCATTCTTTGGCACTGCCCTTCTTTGGGATTGGGATGTAGACTGATCTTCTCCAATCTTCTGAGTTTTCCAAATTTGCTGGCATATTGAGTGTAGCACCTTAACAGCATCATCTTTTAAAATTTTAAATAGTTCAGCTGGAATACCAACACTTCCACTGGCCTTGTTATTTGCAGTGCTTTCTAAGGCCCATTTGACTTCACTTTCCAGGATGTCTGGCTCAAGGTCAGCAACCACACTACCTGGGGTGTACGAGACATCCATATCTTTCTGGTATAATTCCTCTGTGTATTCTTGCCACCTCTTCTTGATGTCTTTTGTTTCTGTTAGGTCCTTACCACTTTTGTCCTTTAATATGGTAATCTTTGTACGAAATGTTCCTTTCATATCTCCAATTTTCTTGAACAGATCTCTGGTTCTTCCCATACTGTTGTTTTCCTCAATTGTTTGCATTGCTCGTTTAAGAAGGCCTTCTTGTCTCTCCTTGCTATTCTTTGGAAATCTGCATTCAATTTCTTGTATCTTTCACTATGTCCCTCGCATTTTGCTTGCCTTCTCTCCTCCGCTATTTGTAAGGCCTCATTGGACAGCCACTTTGCTTTCTTGCATTTCCTTTTCATTGGGATGGTTTTCGTTGTTGCTTCCTGTACAATGTTACGAGCCTCCATCCATAGTTCTTCAGGCACTCTGTCCACCAAATCTAAATCCTTAAACCTGTTTGTCACTTCCACTGTGTATTCATAAGGGATTTGACTTAGATTATATCTTACCGGCCCAGTGGTTTTTCCTACTTTCTTCAGTTTAAGCTTGAATTTTGCCATAAGAAGCTGATGATCTGAGCCACAGTCAGCTCCAGGTCTTGTTTTTGCTGACTGTATAGAGCTTCTCCATCTTTGGCTGCAGAGAATATAATCAATCTGTTTTCGATGCTGCCCATCTGGTGAAGGACAAGCCAAAGGAGAGGTTGAGGGAGGAGGCTTATTGGTTTGTTCTTGTTCTTGTTTTTATTGTGTATTTTGTGTTTTTTACCTTGCATGTGTAGAGTCGTCTCTTGTGTTGTTGGAAAAGCGTGTTTGTGATGACCAGCTTGTTCTCTTGACAGAACTCTATTAGCCTTTGCCCTGCTTCGTTTTGATCTCCAAGGCCAAACTTGCCAGTTGTTCCTTTTATCTCTTGCCTCCCTACTTTAGCATTCCAATCCCCTATAATGAGAAGAACATCCTTCTTTGGTGTCACTTCTATAAGGTGTTGTAAGTCTTCATAGAATTGGTCAATTTCAGTTTCTTCAGCACCAGTAGTTGGTGCATAAACTTGGATTACTGTGATGTTAAAAGGTCTGCCTTGGATTCGTATCAAGATCATTCTATCATTCGATTCTATGTATAACTCCATACCATCCAACATTTCTCCCATGAACATAGGGACGTCCTAAGGAAAAGCAGGATAACATCAGAAACAAGAACAGCTTCAATAAATCTGGGACTGTCCCGGGAAAATTAGGGACAACTGGAAGGTTTGCAAAAGTGGGGAAGTTAAGATCAAGGAACAAGAGAGAAGTCCTGAGTGAAGGACAAGCCAAAGGAGAGGTTGAGGGAGGAGGCTTATTGGTTTGTTCTTGTTCTTGTTTTTATTGTGTATTTTGTGTTTTTTACCTTGCATTTTTAAGTTGTAAACCAACGTTAAATCTACGGATGAAGGGCAGTATATACAATTAATAAAATAGTAACAATACTATTTGTTACTATAGACAGGCATGCCATAGTTCAGGAAAGTCTACTGTATAAATAGGGGTATAAATAGTAAAGTAGGATAAGTAATAGAGTACCAGTAGTAAAGTGGAAGTAAAGTGGTAGTAAAGCAATAGTAAACCAGTAGTGAAGTAACAGTTAAGTAATGGTAAAACAATAGTAAAGTGGTGGAATAGTAGTAAAATAGCAGTAAAGTAGTAGTAAAACAGTAGTAAAGTAGTAGTAGTAATACAGTAGTAAAATAGTAGTAAAATGGTAGTAAGGCAGTAGTGAAACAGCAGTAAGTAACTTTAATAGTAGTTCTAGTAAAGCGGTAGTAAAATGGTCCAATAGTAAAGCGGTAGAAAAGTAGTAAAATAGCTTTAAAGTAAAATAATAGCAAGGTAGTAGTAAAATGATAGTAAAGTGGTAGTAAACTAGTAGTAAACTAGTAGTAAACTAGTAGTAAAGCTGTAGTAAAGTAGTAGTAACACTGTAGTAAAGTAGTAGTAAACTAGTAGTAAAGTAGTAGTAAAGCTGTAGTAAAGTAGTAGTAAACTAGTGATCATTCTATCATTCGATTCTATGTATAACTCCATACCATCCAACATTTCTCCCATGAACATAGGGACGTCCTAAGGAAAAGCAGGATAACATCAGAAACCAGGACAGCTTCAATAAATCTGGGACTGTCCCGGGAAAATTAGGGACAACTGGAAGGTTTGCAAAAGTGGGGAAGTTAAGATCAAGGAACAAGAGAGAAGTCATGAGTGAAGGACAAGCCAAAGGAGAGGTTGAGGGAGGAGGCTTATGGGTTTGTTCTTGTTCTTGTTTTTATTGTGTATTTTGTGTTTTTTACTTTGCATTTTTAAGTTGTAAACCAACCTTAAATCTACGGATGAAGGGCGGTATATACAATTAATAAAATAGTAACAATACTATTTGTTACTAGAGACAGGCATGCCATTGTTCAGGAAGGTCTACTGTATAAATAGGGGTATAAATAGTAAAGTAGGATAAGTAATAGAGTAGCAGAAGTAAAGTGGTAGTAAAGCAATAGTAAACCAGTAGTGAAGTAACAGTTAAGTAATGGTAAAACAATAGTAAAGTGGTGGAATAGTAGTAAAATAGCAGTAAAGTAGTAGTAAAACAGTAGTAAAGTAGTAGTAGTAATACAGTAGTAAAATAGTAAAATGGTAGTAAGGCAGTAGTGAAACAGCAGTAAGTAACTTTAGTAGTGATAAAGCGGTAGTAAAATGGTCCAATAGTAAAGCGGTGGAATAGTAGTAAAATAGCTTTAACATCGTAGTAAAGTAGCAGTAAAGTAGTAGTAAAGTAGTAGTAAAGCAGTAGTAAAGTATTAGTAAAATGATAGCAAGGTAGTAGTAGTAAGGTAGTAGTAAAATGATAGTAAAGCTGTACTTTACTTAGGGGTGCATTTGCAACCGTTTTGCACCATTTTTGAGTGAATGGCCGAAAGTCAGATATTTGATGAAATTGTGACCCCGGGGCTTAGGGATTTTTTTCAAAAAAATCTTTTTCTGCCGCTTAAGTTGTCGAGGGCTGATTTCTTTTCCTGAGATAAAAAGCCTTCTGTTTCGACCGCCAAACCTCTCAGGGGAGCATTTGCAACCGTTTGGCAACATTTTTGAGTCAATGGTCAAAAGTCAGATTTTTGATGAAATTGTGACCCCGGGGCTGAGGGATTTTTTTTAAAAAAATCAAATAATAATTCTGCAGGTTAAGTTGTTGAGGGCTGATTTCTTTTCCTGTGATAAAAAGCCTTCTGTTTCGACCGCCAAACCTCTCAGGGGAGCATTTGCAACCGTTTGGCACCATTTTTGAGTGAATGGCCGAAAATCAGATTTTTGATGAAATTGTGACCCCAGGGTTTAGGGATTTTTTTAAAAAAAAAAATCTGCCGGTTAAATTGTCAAGGGATGATTTCTATTTCCGAGATAAAAGGCCTCCTGTTTCGACCTCCAATCCTCTCAGGGGAGCATTTGCAACTGTTTGGCAACATTTTTGAGTCAATGGTCAAAAGTCAGATATTTGATGAAATTGTGACCCCGGGGCTGAGGGATTTTTCAAAAAAAATCAAATAATAATTCTGCAGGTTATGTTGTTGAGGGCTGATTTCTTTTCCTGTTGATAAAAAGCCTTCAGTTTCGACTGCCAAACTTCTCAGGGGAGCATTTGCAACTGTATGGCTGCATTTTTGAATGAATGTTCGAAAGTCAGATTTTTGATGAAATTGGGACCCCGGGGCTTAGGGTTTTTTTTAAAAAAAATTCTGCATGTTAAGTTGTTGAGGGGTGATTTCTTTTCCTGTGATAAAAAGCCTTCTATTTTGACCGCCAAACCTCTCAGGGGTGCATTTGCAACCGTTTTGCACCATTTTGAGTGAATGGCCGAAAGTCAGATTTTTGATGAAATTGTGACCCCGGGGCTTAGGGATTTTTTTCAAAAAAATCTTTTTCTGCCGTTTAAGTTGTCGAGGTCTGATTTCTTTTCCTGTGATAAAAAGCCTTCTGTTTCGACGGCCAAACCTCTCAGGGGAGCATTTGCAACCGTTTGGCAACATTTTTGAGTGAATGGCCGAAAGTCAGATTTCTGATGACATTGTGACCCCGGGGCTTAGGGATTTTTTCAAAACAAAATTCTGCAAGTTAAGTTGTCGAGGGCTGATTTCTTTTCCTGTGATAAAAAGCCTTCTGTTTCGACCGCCAAACCTCTCAGGGGAGCCTTTGCATCCGTTTGGCACCATTTCTGAATGGTAGTAAAATAGCTTTAAAGTAGTAGTAAAATTGTAGTAAAGTAATAGTAAAATGATAGTAAAACAGTAGTGAAGTAGTAGTAAAGCAGTAGCAAAATGGCACTAAGTAGTAGTAAAAGGGTAGTAAAGTAGTAGTAAAATGGTAGTAAAGTAGTAGTAAAGCGGCATTAAAGCAGTAGTAAAGTAGTAGTAAAACAATAGTAAAGTAGTAGTAAAGTAGTAGTAAAACAGTATTAAAGTAGTAGTAAGAATGACCTCAGAAGTGTTCGTTGTAGAAAAAGGCGCCATGTTGGTAGCCTCAATCAAGAGGTTTTTCCAATTGTTTCCAGATAAAGTAGTGGGGCGGGGGAAATGGCTTCTCAGTGTTTGTATGTTGATCCCTGTTTATACGATTATGTTAAAAAGTACACCAGAATTTAGTGGCGTTGGATATTTTGGGTCCCAAAATGTCCCCGCCAGCAGTTGCTGCATAAAATCCTTTAGTCAGAACTGAGCGATGGGCAACACACTGTCGTGAGTCAGGAGCTGTGTGAGGAGCCCGTTGTCAAAACTGAGGTGAGGACAAAAGCATACCCTCCAACATTTCTCCGATGCAAATAGGAGTGCCCTGTTCTGTAACAACAATTTTACTACAGTGGTACCTCAGGTTAAGTACTTAATTCGTTCCGGAGGTCCGTTCTTAAACTGAAACTGTTCTTAACCTGAAGCACCATTTTAGCTAATGGGGCCTCCTGCTGTCGCTGCGCCGCCGGAATATGATTTCTGTTCTCAGAAGCAAATTTCTTAACCTGAAGCACTATTTCTGGGTTAGCGGAGTCTGTAACCTGAAGCATCTGTAACCTGAAGCATCTGTAACCTGAAACATATGTAACCCGAGGTACCACGGTATTTATACCACATCCATTTGCCTGGGTTGCTCTAGCCACTCTGGGCGGCTTCCAAAACATATAAAAAGGTAAAAAAACAGTAAACATTAAAAAACTTCCCTATGTTGTTGTTGTTTAGTCGTTTAGTCGTGTCCGACTCTTCGTGACTCCATGGACCAGAGCACGCCAGGCACCTCTGTCCTCCACTACCTCCCGCAGTTTGGTCAAACTCATGCTGGTAACCTCGAAAACACTATCCAACCATCTTGTCTTCTGTCGCCCCTTTCTCCTTGTGCCCTCCATCTTTCCCAGCATCCGTGTCTTCTCCAGGGAGTCTTCTCTTCTCATGAGGTGGCCAAAGTACAGGAGCCTCAGCTTCACGATCTGTCCTTCCAGTGAGCACTCAGGGCTGATTTCCTTAAGAATGGATGTGTTTGATCTTCTTGCAGTCCTTGGGACTCTCAAGAGTCTCCTCCAGCACCGTAATTCAAAAGCATCGATTCTTCGGCGATCAGCCTTCTTCATGGTCCAGCTCTCACTTCCATACATCACTACTGGGAAAACCATGGCTTTAACTATACGGACCTTTGTTGGCAAGGTGACGTCTCTACTTCTCAAGATGCTGTCTAGGCCTGTCATTGCCCTTCTCCCAAGAAGCAGGCGTCTTTTAATTTCGTGGCTGCTGTCACCATCTGCAGTGATCATGGAGCCCAAGAAAGTAAAATCTCTCACTGCCTCCATTTCTTCCCCTTCTATTTGCCAGGAGGTGATGGGACCAGTGGCCATGATCTTCGTTTTTTTGATGTTGAGCTTCAGACCTTTTTTTGTGCTCTCCTCTTTCACCCTCATTAAAAGGTTCTTTAATTCCTCCTCACTTTCTGCCATCAAGGTTTTGTCATCTGCATATCTGAGGTTGTTGATATTTCTTCTGGCAATCTTAATTCCAGCTTGGGATTCATCCAGCCCAGCCTTTCGCATGATGCATTCTGCATATAAATTAAATAAGCAGGGAGACAAAAGACAGCCTTGTCGTACTCCTTTTCCCATTTTGAACCAATCAGTTGTTCCATATCCAGTTCTAACTGTAGCTTCTTGTCCCACATAGAGATTTCTCAGGAGACAGATGAGGTGATCAGGCACTCCCATTTCTTTAAGAACTTGCCATAGTTTGCTGTGGTCGACATAGTCAAAGGCTTTTGCATAGTCAATGAAGCAGAAGTAGATGTCTTTCTGGAACTCTCTAGCTTTCTCCATAATCCAGCGCATGTTTGCAATTTGGTCTCTGGTTCCTCTGCCTCTTCTAAATCCAGCTTGCACTTCTGGGAGTTCTCGATCCACATACTGCTTGAGCCTTCCTTGTAGAATTTTAAGCATAACCTTGCTAGCGTGTGAAATGAGTGCAATTGTGCGGTAGTTGGAGCATTCTTTGGCACTGCCCTTCTTTGGGATTGGGATGTAGACTGATCTTCTCCAATCTTCTGAGTTTTCCAAATTTGCTGGCATATTGAGTGTAGCACCTTAACAGCATCATCTTTTAAAATTTTAAATAGTTCAGCTGGAATACCATCACTTCCACTGGCCTTGTTATTTGCAGTGCTTTCTAAGGCCCATTTGACTTCACTTTCCAGGATGTCTGGCTCAAGGTCAGCAACCACACTACCTGGGGTGTACGAGACATCCATATCTTTCTGGTATAATTCCTCTGTGTATTCTTGCCACCTCTTCTTGATGTCTTTTGTTTCTGTTAGGTCCTTACCACTTTTGTCCTTTAATATGGTAATCTTTGTACGAAATGTTCCTTTCATATCTCCAATTTTCTTGAACAGATCTCTGGTTCTTCCCATACTGTTGTTTTCCTCAATTGTTTGCATTGCTCGTTTAAGAAGGCCTTCTTGTCTCTCCTTGCTATTCTTTGGAAATCTGCATTCAATTTCTTGTATCTTTCACTATGTCCCTCGCATTTTGCTTGCCTTCTCTCCTCCGCTATTTGTAAGGCCTCATTGGACAGCCACTTTGCTTTCTTGCATTTCCTTTTCATTGGGATGGTTTTCGTTGTTGCTTCCTGTACAATGTTACGAGCCTCCATCCATAGTTCTTCAGGCACTCTGTCCACCAAATCTAAATCCTTAAACCTGTTTGTCACTTCCACTGTGTATTCATAAGGGATTTGACTTAGATTATATCTTACCGGCCCAGTGGTTTTTCCTACTTTCTTCAGTTTAAGCTTGAATTTTGCCATAAGAAGCTGATGATCTGAGCCACAGTCAGCTCCAGGTCTTGTTTTTGCTGACTGTATAGAGCTTCTCCATCTTTGGCTGCAGAGAATATAATCAATCTGTTTTCGATGCTGCCCATCTGGTGAAGGACAAGCCAAAGGAGAGGTTGAGGGAGGAGGCTTATTGGTTTGTTCTTGTTCTTGTTTTTATTGTGTATTTTGTGTTTTTTACCTTGCATGTGTAGAGTCGTCTCTTGTGTTGTTGGAAAAGCGTGTTTGTGATGACCAGCTTGTTCTCTTGACAGAACTCTATTAGCCTTTGCCCTGCTTCGTTTTGATCTCCAAGGCCAAACTTGCCAGTTGTTCCTTTTATCTCTTGCCTCCCTACTTTAGCATTCCAATCCCCTATAATGAGAAGAACATCCTTCTTTGGTGTCACTTCTATAAGGTGTTGTAAGTCTTCATAGAATTGGTCAATTTCAGTTTCTTCAGCACCAGTAGTTGGTGCATAAACTTGGATTACTGTGATGTTAAAAGGTCTGCCTTGGATTCGTATCAAGATCATTCTATCATTCGATTCTATGTATAACTCCATACCATCCAACATTTCTCCCATGAACATAGGGACGTCCTAAGGAAAAGCAGGATAACATCAGAAACCAGAACAGCTTCAATAAATCTGGGACTGTCCCGGGAAAATTAGGGACAACTGGAAGGTTTGCAAAAGTGGGGAAGTTAAGATCAAGGAACAAGAGAGAAGTCCTGAGTGAAGGACAAGCCAAAGGAGAGGTTGAGGGAGGAGGCTTATTGGTTTGTTCTTGTTCTTGTTTTTATTGTGTATTTTGTGTTTTTTACCTTGCATTTTTAAGTTGTAAACCAACGTTAAATCTACGGATGAAGGGCAGTATATACAATTAATAAAATAGTAACAATACTATTTGTTACTATAGACAGGCATGCCATAGTTCAGGAAAGTCTACTGTATAAATAGGGGTATAAATAGTAAAGTAGGATAAGTAATAGAGTACCAGTAGTAAAGTGGAAGTAAAGTGGTAGTAAAGCAATAGTAAACCAGTAGTGAAGTAACAGTTAAGTAATGGTAAAACAATAGTAAAGTGGTGGAATAGTAGTAAAATAGCAGTAAAGTAGTAGTAAAACAGTAGTAAAGTAGTAGTAGTAATACAGTAGTAAAATAGTAGTAAAATGGTAGTAAGGCAGTAGTGAAACAGCAGTAAGTAACTTTAATAGTAGTTCTAGTAAAGCGGTAGTAAAATGGTCCAATAGTAAAGCGGTAGAAAAGTAGTAAAATAGCTTTAAAGTCGTAGTAAAGTAGTAGTAAAGCAGTAGTAAAGTATTAGTAAAATAATAGCAAGGTAGTAGTAAAATGATAGTAAAGTGGTAGTAAACTAGTAGTAAACTAGTAGTAAACTAGTAGTAAAGCTGTAGTAAAGTAGTAGTAACACTGTAGTAAAGTAGTAGTAAACTAGTAGTAAAGTAGTAGTAAAGCTGTAGTAAAGTAGTAGTAAACTAGTGATCATTCTATCATTCGATTCTATGTATAACTCCATACCATCCAACATTTCTCCCATGAACATAGGGACGTCCTAAGGAAAAGCAGGATAACATCAGAAACCAGGACAGCTTCAATAAATCTGGGACTGTCCCGGGAAAATTAGGGACAACTGGAAGGTTTGCAAAAGTGGGGAAGTTAAGATCAAGGAACAAGAGAGAAGTCATGAGTGAAGGACAAGCCAAAGGAGAGGTTGAGGGAGGAGGCTTATGGGTTTGTTCTTGTTCTTGTTTTTATTGTGTATTTTGTGTTTTTTACTTTGCATTTTTAAGTTGTAAACCAACCTTAAATCTACGGATGAAGGGCGGTATATACAATTAATAAAATAGTAACAATACTATTTGTTACTAGAGACAGGCATGCCATTGTTCAGGAAGGTCTACTGTATAAATAGGGGTATAAATAGTAAAGTAGGATAAGTAATAGAGTAGCAGAAGTAAAGTGGTAGTAAAGCAATAGTAAACCAGTAGTGAAGTAACAGTTAAGTAATGGTAAAACAATAGTAAAGTGGTGGAATAGTAGTAAAATAGCAGTAAAGTAGTAGTAAAACAGTAGTAAAGTAGTAGTAGTAATACAGTAGTAAAATAGTAAAATGGTAGTAAGGCAGTAGTGAAACAGCAGTAAGTAACTTTAGTAGTGATAAAGTGGTAGTAAAATGGTCCAATAGTAAAGCGGTGGAATAGTAGTAAAATAGCTTTAACGTCGTAGTAAAGTAGCAGTAAAGTAGTAGTAAAGTAGTAGTAAAGCAGTAGTAAAGTATTAGTAAAATGATAGCAAGGTAGTAGTAAAATGATAGTAAAGCTGTAGTAAAGTAGTAGTAAAGCAATAGTAAACCAGTAGTGAAGTAACAGTTAAGTAATGGTAAAACAATAGTAAAGTGGTGGAATAGTAGTAAAATAGCAGTAAAGTAGTAGGAAAACAGTAGTAAAGTAGTAGTAGTAATACAGTAGTAAAATAGTAAAATGGTAGTAAGGCAGTAGTGAAACAGCAGTAAGTAACTTTAGTAGTGGTAAAGCGGTAGTAAAATGGTCCAATAGTAAAGCGGTGGAATAGTAGTAAAATAGCTTTAACGTCGTAGTAAAGTAGCAGTAAAGTAGTAGTAAAGTAGTAGTAAAGCAGTAGTAAAGTATTAGTAAAATGATAGCAAGTTAGTAGTAGTAAGGTAGTAGTAAAATGTTAGTAAAGCTGTACTTTACTCAGGGGTGCATTTGCAACCGTTTTGCACCATTTTTGAGTGAATGGCCGAAAGTCAGATTTTAGATGAAATTGTGACCCCGGGGCTTAGGGATTTTTTTCAAAAAAATCTTTTTCTGCCGCTTAAGTTGTCGAGGGCTGATTTCTTTTCCTGAGATAAAAAGCCTTCTGTTTCGACCGCCAAACCTCTCAGGGGAGCATTTGCAACCGTTTGGCAACATTTTTGAGTCAATGGTCAAAAGTCAGATTTTTGATGAAATTGTGACCCCGGGGCTGAGGGATTTTTTTTAAAAAAAATCAAATAATAATTCTGCAGGTTAAGTTGTTGAGGGCTGATTTCTTTTCCTGTGATAAAAAGCCTTCTGTTTCGACCGCCAAACCTCTCAGGGGAGCATTTGCAACCGTTTGGCACCATTTTTGAGTGAATGGCCGAAAATCAGATTTTTGATGAAATTGTGACCCCAGGGTTTAGGGATTTTTTTAAAAAAAAAAATCTGCCGGTTAAATTGTCAAGGGATGATTTCTATTCCTGAGATAAAAAGCCTTCTGTTTCGACCTCCAATCCTCTTAGGGGAGCATTTGCAACCGTTTGGCAACATTTTTGAGTCAATGGTCAAAAGTCAGATTTTTGATGAAATTGTGACCCCGGATGTGAGGGATTTTTTTTAAAAAATCAAATAATAATTCTGCAGGTTAAGTTGTTGAGGGCTGATTTCTTTTCCTGTGATAAAAAGCCTTCAGTTTCGACCGCCAAACTTCTCAGGGGAGCATTTGCAACTGTATGGCTGCATTTTTGAATGAATGGTCGAAAGTCAGATTTTTGATGAAATTGGGACCCCGGGGCTTAGGGATTTTTTTCCAAAAAAATCTTTTTCTGCCGCTTAAGTTGTCGAGGGCTGATTTCTTTTCCTGAGCTAAAAAGCCTTCTGTTTCGACCGAAAAACCTCTCAGGGGAGCATTTGCCACCGTTTGGCACCATTTTTTGAGTGAATGGCCGAAAGTCAGATTTTTGATGAAATTGTGACCCTGGGGCTTAGGGATTTTTTCAAAAAAACCTTTTTTGCCGTTTAAGTTGTCGAGGGCTGATTTCTATTCCTGTTATAAAAAGCCTTCTGTTTCGACCGCCAAACCTCTCAGGGGAGCATTTGCAACCGTTTGGAAACATTTTTGAGTGAATGGCCGAAAATCAGATTTTTGATGAAATTGTGACCCCAGGGTTTAGGGATTTTTTTTAAAAAAAAAATCTGCCGGTTAAATTGTCAAGGGATGATTTCTATTCCTGAGATAAAAAGCCTTCTGTTTCGACCTCCAATCCTCTTAGGGGAGCATTTGCAACCGTTTGGCAACATTTTTGAGTCAATGGTCAAAAGTCAGATTTTTGATGAAATTGTGACCCCGGGGCTGAGGGATTTTTTTAAAAAAATCAAATAATAATTCTGCAGGTTAAGTTGTTGAGGGCTGATTTCTTTTCCTGTGATAAAAAGCCTTCAGTTTCGACCGCCAAACTTCTCAGGGGAGCATTTGCAACTGTATGGCTGCATTTTTGAATGAATGGTCGAAAGTCAGATTTTTGATGAAATTGGGACCCCGGGGCTTAGGGATTTTTTTCCAAAAAAATCTTTTTCTGCCGCTTAAGTTGTCGAGGGCTGATTTCTTTTCCTGAGCTAAAAAGCCTTCTGTTTCGACCGAAAAACCTCTCAGGGGAGCATTTGCCACCGTTTGGCACCATTTTTGAGTGAATGGCCGAAAGTCAGATTTTTGATGAAATTGTGACCCTGGGGCTTAGGGATTTTTTCAAAAAAACCTTTTTTGCCGTTTAAGTTGTCGAGGGCTGATTTCTATTCCTGTTATAAAAAGCCTTCTGTTTCGACCGCCAAACCTCTCAGGGGAGCATTTGCAACCGTTTGGAAACATTTTTGAGTGAATGGCCGAAAGTCAGATTTTTGATGAAATTGTGACCCAAGGGTTTAGGGATTTTTTTAAAAAAAAAAAATCTGCCGGTTAAATTGTCAAGGGATGATTTCTATTTCTGAGATAAAAGGCCTCCTGTTTCGACCTCCAATCCTCTCAGGGGAGCATTTGCAACTGTTTGGCAACATTTTTGAGTCAATGGTCAAAAGTCAGATATTTGATGAAATTGTGACCCCGGGGCTGAGGGATTTTTCAAAAAAAATCAAATAATAATTCTGCAGGTTATGTTGTTGAGGGCTGATTTCTTTTCCTGTTGATAAAAAGCCTTCAGTTTCGACCGCCAAACTTCTCAGGGGAGCATTTGCAACTGTATGGCTGCATTTTTGAATGAATGGTCGAAAGTCAGATTTTTGATGAAATTGGGACCCCGGGGCTTAGGGGTTTTTTTAAAAAAAATTCTGCATGTTAAGTTGTTGAGGGGTGATTTCTTTTCCTGTGATAAAAAGCCTTCTATTTTGACCGCCAAACCTCTCAGGGGTGCATTTGCAACCGTTTTGCACCATTTTGAGTGAATGGCCGAAAGTCAGATTTTTGATGAAATTGTGACCCCGGGGCTTAGGGATTTTTTTCAAAAAAATCTTTTTCTGCCGCTTAAGTTGTCGAGGGCTGATTTCTTTTCCTGAGATAAAAAGCCTTCTGTTTCGACCGCCAAACCTCTCAGGGGAGCATTTGCAACCGTTTGGCACCATTTTTGAGTGAATGGCCGAAAGTCAGATTTTTGATGAAATTGTGACCCCGGGGCTTAGGGATTTTTTCAAAAAAATCTTTTTCTGCCGTTTAAGTTGTCGAGGTCTGATTTCTTTTCCTGTGATAAAAAGCCTTCTGTTTCGACGGCCAAACCTCTCAGGGGAGCATTTGCAACGGTTTGGCAACATTTTTGAGTGAATGGCTGAAAGTCAGATTTCTGATGACATTGTGACCCCGGGGCTTAGGGATTTTTTCAAAACAAAATTCTGCAAGTTAAGTTGTCGAGGGCTGATTTCTTTTCCTGTGATAAAAAGCCTTCTGTTTCGACCGCCAAACCTCTCAGGGGAGCATTTGCATCCGTTTGGCACCATTTCTGAGTGGTAGTAAAATAGCTTTAAAGTAGTAGTAAAATTGTAGTAAAGTAATTGTAAAATGATAGTAAAACAGTAGTGAAGTAGTAGTAAAGCAGTAGCAAAATGGCACTAAGTAGTAGTAAAAGGGTAGTAAAGTAGTAGTAAAATGGTAGTAAAGTAGTAGTAAAGCGGCATTAAAGCAGTAGTAAAGTAGTAGTAAAACAATAGTAAAGTAGTAGTAAAGTAGTAGTAAAACAGTATTAAAGTAGTAGTAAGAATGACCTCAGAAGTGTTCGTTGTAGAAAAAGGCGCCATGTTGGTAGCCTCAATCAAGAGGTTTTTCCAATTGTTTCCAGATAAAGTAGTGGGGCGGGGGAAATGGCTTCTCAGTGTTTGTATGTTGATCCCTGTTTATACGATTATGTTAAAAAGTACACCAGAATTTAGTGGCGTTGGATATTTTGGGTCCCAAAATGTCCCCGCCAGCAGTTGCTGCATAAAATCCTTTAGTCAGAACTGAGCGATGGGCAACACACTGTCGTGAGTCAGGAGCTGTGTGAGGAGCCCGTAGTCAAAACTGAGGTGAGGACAAAAGCATACCCTCCAACATTTCTCCGATGCAAATAGGAGTGCCCTGTTCTGTAACAACAATTTTACTACAGTGGTACCTCTGGTTAAGTACTTAATTCGTTCCGGAGGTCCGTTCTTAAACTGAAACTGTTCTTAACCTGAAGCACCATTTTAGCTAATGGGGCCTCCTGCTGTCGCTGCGCCGCCGGAATATGATTTCTGTTCTCAGAAGCAAATTTCTTAACCTGAAGCACTATTTCTGGGTTAGCGGAGTCTGTAACCTGAAGCACCTGTAACCTGAAGCATCTGTAACCTGAAACATATGTAACCCGAGGTACCACGGTATTTATACCACATCCATTTGCCTGGGTTGCTCTAGCCACTCTGGGCGGCTTCCAAAACATATAAAAAGGTAAAAAAACAGTAAACATTAAAAAACTTCCCTATGTTGTTGTTGTTTAGTCGTTTAGTCATGTCCGACTCTTCGTGACTCCATGGACCAGAGCACGCCAGGCACCTCTGTCCTCCACTACCTCCCGCAGTTTGGTCAAACTCATGCTGGTAACCTCGAAAACACTATCCAACCATCTTGTCTTCTGTCGCCCCTTTCTCCTTGTGCCCTCCATCTTTCCCAGCATCCGTGTCTTCTCCAGGGAGTCTTCTCTTCTCATGAGGTGGCCAAAGTACAGGAGCCTCAGCTTCACGATCTGTCCTTCCAGTGAGCACTCAGGGCTGATTTCCTTAAGAATGGATGTGTTTGATCTTCTTGCAGTCCTTGGGACTCTCAAGAGTCTCCTCCAGCACCGTAATTCAAAAGCATCGATTCTTCGGCGATCAGCCTTCTTCATGGTCCAGCTCTCACTTCCATACATCACTACTGGGAAAACCATGGCTTTAACTATACGGACCTTTGTTGGCAAGGTGACGTCTCTACTTCTCAAGATGCTGTCTAGGCCTGTCATTGCCCTTCTCCCAAGAAGCAGGCGTCTTTTAATTTCGTGGCTGCTGTCACCATCTGCAGTGATCATGGAGCCCAAGAAAGTAAAATCTCTCACTGCCTCCATTTCTTCCCCTTCTATTTGCCAGGAGGTGATGGGACCAGTGGCCATGATCTTCGTTTTTTTGATGTTGAGCTTCAGACCTTTTTTTGTGCTCTCCTCTTTCACCCTCATTAAAAGGTTCTTTAATTCCTCCTCACTTTCTGCCATCAAGGTTGTGTCATCTGCATATCTGAGGTTGTTGATATTTCTTCTGGCAATCTTAATTCCAGCTTGGGATTCATCCAGCCCAGCCTTTCGCATGATGCATTCTGCATATAAATTAAATAAGCAGGGAGACAAAAGACAGCCTTGTCGTACTCCTTTTCCCATTTTGAACCAATCAGTTGTTCCATATCCAGTTCTAACTGTAGCTTCTTGTCCCACATAGAGATTTCTCAGGAGACAGATGAGGTGATCAGGCACTCCCATTTCTTTAAGAACTTGCCATAGTTTGCTGTGGTCGACACAGTCAAAGGCTTTTGCATAGTCAATGAAGCAGAAGTAGATGTCTTTCTGGAACTCTCTAGCTTTCTCCATAATCCAGCGCATGTTTGCAATTTGGTCTCTGGTTCCTCTGCCTCTTCTAAATCCAGCTTGCACTTCTGGGAGTTCTCGATCCACATACTGCTTGAGCCTTCCTTGTAGAATTTTAAGCATAACCTTGCTAGCGTGTGAAATGAGTGCAATTGTGCGGTAGTTGGAGCATTCTTTGGCACTGCCCTTCTTTGGGATTGGGATGTAGACTGATCTTCTCCAATCTTCTGAGTTTTCCAAATTTGCTGGCATATTGAGTGTAGCACCTTAACAGCATCATCTTTTAAAATTTTAAATAGTTCAGCTGGAATACCAACACTTCCACTGGCCTTGTTATTTGCAGTGCTTTCTAAGGCCCATTTGACTTCACTTTCCAGGATGTCTGGCTCAAGGTCAGCAACCACACTACCTGGGGTGTACGAGACATCCATATCTTTCTGGTATAATTCCTCTGTGTATTCTTGCCACCTCTTCTTGATGTCTTTTGTTTCTGTTAGGTCCTTACCACTTTTGTCCTTTAATATGGTAATCTTTGTACGAAATGTTCCTTTCATATCTCCAATTTTCTTGAACAGATCTCTGGTTCTTCCCATACTGTTGTTTTCCTCAATTGTTTGCATTGCTCGTTTAAGAAGGCCTTCTTGTCTCTCCTTGCTATTCTTTGGAAATCTGCATTCAATTTCTTGTATCTTTCACTATGTCCCTCGCATTTTGCTTGCCTTCTCTCCTCCGCTATTTGTAAGGCCTCATTGGACAGCCACTTTGCTTTCTTGCATTTCCTTTTCATTGGGATGGTTTTCGTTGTTGCTTCCTGTACAATGTTACGAGCCTCCATCCATAGTTCTTCAGGCACTCTGTCCACCAAATCTAAATCCTTAAACCTGTTTGTCACTTCCACTGTGTATTCATAAGGGATTTGACTTAGATTATATCTTACCGGCCCAGTGGTTTTTCCTACTTTCTTCAGTTTAAGCTTGAATTTTGCCATAAGAAGCTGATGATCTGAGCCACAGTCAGCTCCAGGTCTTGTTTTTGCTGACTGTATAGAGCTTCTCCATCTTTGGCTGCAGAGAATATAATCAATCTGTTTTCGATGCTGCCCATCTGGTGAAGGACAAGCCAAAGGAGAGGTTGAGGGAGGAGGCTTATTGGTTTGTTCTTGTTCTTGTTTTTATTGTGTATTTTGTGTTTTTTACCTTGCATGTGTAGAGTCGTCTCTTGTGTTGTTGGAAAAGCGTGTTTGTGATGACCAGCTTGTTCTCTTGACAGAACTCTATTAGCCTTTGCCCTGCTTCGTTTTGATCTCCAAGGCCAAACATGCCAGTTGTTCCTTTTATCTCTTGCCTCCCTACTTTAGCATTCCAATCCCCTATAATGAGAAGAACATCCTTCTTTGGTGTCACTTCTATAAGGTGTTGTAAGTCTTCATAGAATTGGTCAATTTCAGTTTCTTCAGCACCAGTAGTTGGTGCATAAACTTGGATTACTGTGATGTTAAAAGGTCTGCCTTGGATTCGTATCAAGATCATTCTATCATTCGATTCTATGTATAACTCCATACCATCCAACATTTCTCCCATGAACATAGGGACGTCCTAAGGAAAAGCAGGATAACATCAGAAACAAGAACAGCTTCAATAAATCTGGGACTGTTCCGGGAAAATTAGGGACAACTGGAAGGTTTGCAAAAGTGGGGAAGTTAAGATCAAGGAACAAGAGAGAAGTCCTGAGTGAAGGACAAGCCAAAGGAGAGGTTGAGGGAGGAGGCTTATGGGTTTGTTCTTGTTCTTGTTTTTATTGTGTATTTTGTGTTTTTTACCTTGCATTTTTAAGTTGTAAACCAACGTTAAATCTACGGATGAAGGGCAGTATATACAATTAATAAAATAGTAACAATACTATTTGTTACTATAGACAGGCATGCCATAGTTCAGGAAAGTCTACTGTATAAATAGGGGTATAAATAGTAAAGTAGGATAAGTAATAGAGTACCAGTAGTAAAGTGGAAGTAAAGTGGTAGTAAAGCAATAGTAAACCAGTAGTGAAGTAACAGTTAAGTAATGGTAAAACAATAGTAAAGTGGTGGAATAGTAGTAAAATAGCAGTAAAGTAGTAGTAAAACAGTAGTAAAGTAGTAGTAGTAATACAGTAGTAAAATAGTAGTAAAATGGTAGTAAGGCAGTAGTGAAACAGCAGTAAGTAACTTTAATAGTAGTTCTAGTAAAGCGGTAGTAAAATGGTCCAATAGTAAAGCGGTAGAAAAGTAGTAAAATAGCTTTAAAGTCGTAGTAAAGTAGTAGTAAAGCAGTAGTAAAGTATTAGTAAAATAATAGCAAGGTAGTAGTAAAATGATAGTAAAGTGGTAGTAAAGTAGTAGTAAACTAGTAGTAAACTAGTAGTAAAGCTGTAGTAAAGTAGTAGTAACACTGTAGTAAAGTAGTAGTAAACTACTAGTAAAGTAGTAGTAAAGCTGTAGTAAAGTAGTAGTAAACTAGTGATCATTCTATCATTCGAGTCTATGTATAACTCCATACCATCCAACATTTCTCCCATGAACATAGGGACGTCCTAAGGAAAAGCAGGATAACATCAGAAACCAGGACAGCTTCAATAAATCTGGGACTGTCCCGGGAAAATTAGGGACAACTGGAAGGTTTGCAAAAGTGGGGAAGTTAAGATCAAGGAACAAGAGAGAAGTCATGAGTGAAGGACAAGCCAAAGGAGAGGTTGAGGGAGGAGGCTTATGGGTTTGTTCTTGTTCTTGTTTTTATTGTGTATTTTGTGTTTTTTACCTTGCATTTTTAAGTTGTAAACCAACGTTAAATCTACGGATGAAGGGCAGTATATACAATTAATAAAATAGTAACAATACTATTTGTTACTATAGACAGGCATGCCATAGTTCAGGAAAGTCTACTGTATAAATAGGGGTATAAATAGTAAAGTAGGATAAGTAATAGAGTACCAGTAGTAAAGTGGAAGTAAAGTGGTAGTAAAGCAATAGTAAACCAGTAGTGAAGTAACAGTTAAGTAATGGTAAAACAATAGTAAAGTGGTGGAATAGTAGTAAAATAGCAGTAAAGTAGTAGTAAAACAGTAGTAAAGTAGTAGTAGTAATACAGTAGTAAAATAGTAAAATGGTAGTAAGGCAGTAGTGAAACAGCAGTAAGTAACTTTAGTAGTGGTAAAGCGGTAGTAAAATGGTCCAATAGTAAAGCGGTGGAAAAGTAGTAAAATAGCTTTAACGTCGTAGTAAAGTAGCAGTAAAGTAGTAGTAAAGTAGTAGTAAAGCAGTAGTAAAGTATTAGTAAAATGATAGCAAGGTAGTAGTAAAATGATAGTAAAGCTGTAGTAAAGTAGTAGTAAAGCAATAGTAAACCAGTAGTGAAGTAACAGTTAAGTAATGGTAAAACAATAGTAAAGTGGTGGAATAGTAGTAAAATAGCAGTAAAGTAGTAGTAAAACAGTAGTAAAGTAGTAGTAGTAATACAGTAGTAAAATAGTAAAATGGTAGTAAGGCAGTAGTGAAACAGCAGTAAGTAACTTTAGTAGTGGTAAAGCGGTAGTAAAATGGTCCAATAGTAAAGCGGTGGAAAAGTAGTAAAATAGCTTTAACGTCGTAGTAAAGTAGCAGTAAAGTAGTAGTAAAGTATTAGTAAAATGATAGCAAGGTAGTAGTAAAATGATAGTAAAGCTGTAGTAAAGTAGTAGTAAAGCTGTAGTAAAGTAGTAGTAAAGTAGAAGTAAAGTAGTAGTAAAGCTGTAGTAAAGTAGTAGTAAAGCTGTAGTAAAGTAGTAGTAAAGTAGTAGTAAAGTAGTAGTAAAGCTGTAGTAAAGTAGTAGTAAAGTAGTAGTAAAGCTGTAGTAAAGCTGTAGTAAAGTAGTAGTAAAGTAGTAGTAAAGCTGTAGTAAAGTAGTAGTAAAGTAGTAGTAAAGGAGTAAGAAAGCTGTAGTAAAGGAGTAGTAAAGCTGTAGTAAAGTACTAGTAAAGTAGTAGTAAAGCTGTAGTAAAGCAGTAGTAAAGCTGTAGTAAAGTAGTAGTAAAGTAGTAGTAAAGCAGTAGTAAACTAGTAGTAAACTAGTAGTAAAGTAGTAGTAAAGCTGTAGTAAAGCTGTATTAAACTATTAGTAAAGTAGTAGTAAAGGAGTAGTAAAGCTGTAGTAAAGTACTAGTAAAGTAGTAGTAAAGCTGTAGTAAAGCAGTAGTAAAGCAGTAGTTAAGTAGTAGTAACAATGACCTTGGAAGTGTTCATTGTACAAAAAGGCGCCATGTTGGTAGCCTCAATCAGAGAGGTTTTTCCAGTTGTTTCCATATAAAGTAGTGGGGCGGGGGGAATGGCTTCTCAGTGTTTGTATGTTGATCCCTGTTTACACTATTATGTTAAAAAGTACACCAGAATTTAGTGGCGTTGGATATTTTGGGTCCCAAAATGTCCCCGCCGGCAGTGGCTGCATAAAATCCCTTAGTCAGAACGGAGCGATGGGCAACACACGGTCGTGAGTCAGGAGCTGTGTGAGGAGCCAGTAGTCAAAATAAGGGATTTGACTTAGATTATATCTTAACGGCCCAGTGGTGTTTCCTACTCTCTTCAGTAGGCACCATTTTTGAGTGAAATTCAAAAAGTCAGATTTTTAATGAAATTGTGACCCCAGGGCTTAGGGATTTTTTCAACAAAATCTATTTCCGCCGGCTAAGCTGTCGAGGGCTGATTTCTTTTCCTGTGATAAAAAGCCTTCTGTTTCGACCGCCAAACCTCTCAGGGGAGCATTTGCCACCGTTTGGCACCATTTTTGAGTGAAATTCCAAAAGTCAGATTTTTGATGTAATTGTGACCCCCCGCGGGGCTTAGGGATTTTCTATAAAAAATCTTTTTCTGCCGGTTAAGTTGTCGGGGCTGATTTCTTTTCGTGTGATAAAAAGCCCTCTTTTTCGACCGCCAAACCGTTAAGGCGAGCATTTGCAACTGTTTGGCACCATTTTTGAGTGAAATTCCAAAAGTCAGATTTTTAATGAAATTGTGACCCCAGGGCTTAGGGATTTTTTCAAAAAAAACCTTTTTGCCGGTTAAGTTGTCGAGGGCTGATTTCCTTTCCTGTGATAAAAAGCTTTTCTGTTTCGACCGCCAAACCTCTCATGGGAGAATTTGCCACCGTTTGGCACCATTTTGGAGTGAATTGGAGAACGTCAGGTTTTTGTTGAAATTGTGACCCTGGGGCTTAGGGATTTTTTCAAAAAAATCTTTTCCTTCCGGTTAAGTTGTCGAGGGCTGATTTCTTCTCCTGTGATAAAAAGCCTTCTGTTTCGACCGCCAAACCTCTCAGGGGAGCATTTGCCACCGTTTGGCACCATTTTTGAGTGAAATTCCAAAAGTCAGATTTTTGATGTAATTGTGACCCCGGGGCTTAGGGAGGAGGCTTATTGGTTTGTTCTTGTTCTTGTTTTTATTGTGTATTTTGTGTTTTTTACCTTGCATTTTTAAGTTGTAAACCAACCTTAAATCTACGGATGAAGGGCAGTATATACAATTAATAAAATAGTAACAATACTATTTATTACTAGAGACAGGCATGCCATTGTTCTAGTAGTTCTAGTAAAGCGGTAGTAAAATGGTCCAATAGTAAAGCGGTAGAAAAGTAGTAAAATAGCTTTAAAGTCGTAGTAAAATAGTAGTAAAGCAGTAGTAAAGTATTAGTAAAAGGAGAGCAAGGTGGTAGCAAAGCTGTAGTAATGTAGTAGTAAAGCGGTATTAAAGTAGTAGTAAAGTAGTAGTAAAGCTGTAGTAAAATAGTAGTAAAGTAGTAGTAAAGCAGTAGTAAAGCAGTAGTAGTAAAGCTGTAGTAAAGTAGTAGTAAAGTAGTAGTTAAGTAGTAGTAAGAATGACCTTGGAAGTGTTCATTGTACAAAACGGCGCCATGTTGGTAGCCTCAATCACAGAGGTTTTTCCAGTTGTTTCCATATAAAGTAGTGGATCGGGGGGAATGGCTTCTCAGTGTTTGTATGTTGATCCCTGTTTACACTATTATGTTAAAAAGTACAGCAGAATTTAGTGGCGTTGGATATTTTGGGTCCCAAAATGTCCCCACCAGCAGTGGCTGCATAAAATCCCTTAGTCAGAACGGAGCGATGGGCAACACACTGTCGTGAGTCAGGAGCTGTGTGAGGAGCCAGTAGTCAAAATAAGGGATTTGACTTAGATTTTATCTTAACGGCCCAGTGGTGTTTCCTACTCTCTTCAGTAGGCACCATTTTTGAGTGAATGGCCGAAAGTCAGATTTTTGATGAAATTGTGACCCAGGGGCTAAGGGATTTTTTCAAAAAAATCTTTTTCTGCCGGTTAAGTTGTCGAGGGCTGATTTCTTTTCCTGAGATAAAACGCCTTCTGCTTCGACCGCCAAACCTCTCAGGGGAGCATTTGCAACCGTTTGGAAACATTTTTGAGTGAATGGCCGAAAGTCAGATGTTTGATGAAATTGTGACCCCAGGGTTTAGGGATTTTTTTAAAAAAAATAATCTGCCGGTTAAATTGTCAAGGAATGATTTCTATTTCTGAGATAAAAGGCCTTCTGTTTCGACCTCCAATCCTCTCAGGGGAACATTTGCAACTGTTTGGCAACATTTTTGAGTCAATGGTCAAAAGTCAGATATTTGATGAAATTGTGACCCCGGGGCTGAGGGATTTTTCAAAAAAAATCAAATAATAATTCTGCAGGTTAAGTTGTTGAGGGCTGATTTCTTTTTCTGTGATAAAAAGCCTTCAGTTTCGACCGCCAAACTTCTCAGTGGAGCATTTGCAACTGTATGGCTGCATTTTTGAATGAATGGTCGAAAGTCAGATTTTTGAAGAAATTGTGACCCCGGGGCTTAGGGATTTTTTTTCAAAAAAATCTTTTTTGCCGTTTAAGTTGTCGAGGGCTGATTTCTATTCCTGTGATAAAACGCCTTCTGCTTCGACCGCCAAACCTCTCAGTGGAGCATGTGCAACCGTTTGGCACCATCTTTGAGTGAATGGCCGAAAGTCAGATTTTTGATGAAATTGTGACCCCGGGGCTTATGGGATTTTTTCTAAAAATAATCAAATAATAATTCTGCAGGTTTTTATTATAATTCTGTTCCTGAGATAAAAAGCCTTCTTTTTTGACCGCCAAACCTCTCAGGGAAGCATTTGCAACTGTTTGGCACCATTTTTGAGTGAATGGCCGAAAGTCAGATTTTTGATGAAATTGTGACCCCAGGGTTTAGGGATTTTTTTTAAAAAAAAAAATCTGCCGGTTAAATTGTCAAGGGATGATTTCTATTTCTGAGATAAAAGGCCTCCTGTTTCGACCTCCAATCCTCTCAGGGGAGCATTTTCAACTGTTTGGCAACATTTTTGAGTCAATGGTCAAAAGTCAGATATTTGATGAAATTGTGAC
This sequence comes from Podarcis gaigeae, assembly GCF_964106915.1. Taxonomy (NCBI): domain Eukaryota; kingdom Metazoa; phylum Chordata; class Lepidosauria; order Squamata; family Lacertidae; genus Podarcis; species Podarcis gaigeae. The sequence goes on from NW_028153410.1 coordinate 50,088, forward strand.
CCTGGGGCTGAGGGATTTTTCAAAAAAAATCAAATAATAATTCTGCAGGTTATGTTGTTGAGGGCTGATTTCTTTTCCTGTTGATAACCTGTTTTCCTGTTGTGACCCCCGGGGTCACAATGTCATCAGAAATCTGACTTTCGGCCATTCACTCAAAAATGTTGCCAAACGGTTGCAAATGCTCCCCTGAGAGGTTTGGTGGTCGAAACAGAAGGCTTTTTATCACAGGAAAAGAAATCAGCCCTCGACAACTTAAGCGGCAGAAAAAGATTTTTTTGAAAAAAATCCCTACGCCCCGGGGTCACAATTTCATCAAAAATCTGACTTTCGGCCATTCACTCAAAAATGGTGCCAAACGGTTGCAAATGCACCCCTGAGAGGTTTGGCGGTCGAAATAGAAGGCTTTTTATCACAGGAAAAGAAATCAGCCCTCGACAACTTAAGCGGCAGAAAAAGATTTTTTTGAAAAAAATCCCTAAGCCCCGGGGTCACAATTTCATCAAAAATCTGACTTTCGGCCATTCACTCAAAATGGTGCAAAACGGTTGCAAATGCACCCCTGAGAGGTTTGGCGGTCAAAATAGAAGGCTTTTTATCACAGGGAAAGAAATCACTGTGTATTCATAAGGGATTTGACTTAGATTATATCTTACCGGCCCAGTGGTTTTTCCTACTTTCTTCAGTTTAAGCTTGAATTTTGCCATAAGAAGCTGATGATCTGAGCCACAGTCAGCTCCAGGTCTTGTTTTTGCTGACTGTATAGAGCTTCTCCATCTTTGGCTGCAGAGAATATAATCAATCTGTTTTCGATGCTGCCCATCTGGTGAAGGACAAGCCAAAGGAGAGGTTGAGGGAGGAGGCTTATTGGTTTGTTCTTGTTCTTGTTTTTATTGTGTATTTTGTGTTTTTTACCTTGCATGTGTAGAGTCGTCTCTTGTGTTGTTGGAAAAGCATGTTTGTGATGACCAGCTTGTTCTCTTGACAGAACTCTATTAGCCTTTGCCCTGCTTCGTTTTGATCTCCAAGGCCAAACTTGCCAGTTGTTCCTTTTATCTCTTGCCTCCCTACTTTAGCATTCCAATCCCCTATAATGAGAAGAACATCCTTCTTTGGTGTCACTTCTATAAGGTGTTGTAAGTCTTCATAGAATTGGTCAATTTCAGTTTCTTCAGCACCAGTAGTTGGTGCATAAACTTGGATTACTGTGATGTTAAAAGGTCTGCCTTGGATTCGTATCAAGATCATTCTATCATTCGATTCTATGTATAACTCCATACCATCCAACATTTCTCCCATGAACATAGGGACGTCCTAAGGAAAAGCAGGATAACATCAGAAACAAGAACAGCTTCAATAAATCTGGGACTGTCCCGGGAAAATTAGGGACAACTGGAAGGTTTGCAAAAGTGGGGAAGTTAAGATCAAGGAACAAGAGAGAAGTCCTGAGTGAAGGACAAGCCAAAGGAGAGGTTGAGGGAGGAGGCTTATTGGTTTGTTCTTGTTCTTGTTTTTATTGTGTATTTTGTGTTTTTTACCTTGCATTTTTAAGTTGTAAACCAACGTTAAATCTACGGATGAAGGGCAGTATATACAATTAATAAAATAGTAACAATACTATTTGTTACTATAGACAGGCATGCCATAGTTCAGGAAAGTCTACTGTATAAATAGGGGTATAAATAGTAAAGTAGGATAAGTAATAGAGTACCAGTAGTAAAGTGGAAGTAAAGTGGTAGTAAAGCAATAGTAAACCAGTAGTGAAGTAACAGTTAAGTAATGGTAAAACAATAGTAAAGTGGTGGAATAGTAGTAAAATAGCAGTAAAGTAGTAGTAAAACAGTAGTAAAGTAGTAGTAGTAATACAGTAGTAAAATAGTAGTAAAATGGTAGTAAGGCAGTAGTGAAACAGCAGTAAGTAACTTTAATAGTAGTTCTAGTAAAGCGGTAGTAAAATGGTCCAATAGTAAAGCGGTAGAAAAGTAGTAAAATAGCTTTAAAGTCGTAGTAAAGTAGTAGTAAAACAGTAGTAAAGTATTAGTAAAATAATAGCAAGGTAGTAGTAAAATGATAGTAAAGTGGTAGTAAACTAGTAGTAAACTAGTAGTAAACTAGTAGTAAAGCTGTAGTAAAGTAGTAGTAACACTGTAGTAAAGTAGTAGTAAACTAGTAGTAAAGTAGTAGTAAAGCTGTAGTAAAGTAGTAGTAAACTAGTGATCATTCTATCATTCGATTCTATGTATAACTCCATACCATCCAACATTTCTCCCATGAACATAGGGACGTCCTAAGGAAAAGCAGGATAACATCAGAAACCAGGACAGCTTCAATAAATCTGGGACTGTCCCGGGAAAATTAGGGACAACTGGAAGGTTTGCAAAAGTGGGGAAGTTAAGATCAAGGAACAAGAGAGAAGTCATGAGTGAAGGACAAGCCAAAGGAGAGGTTGAGGGAGGAGGCTTATGGGTTTGTTCTTGTTCTTGTTTTTATTGTGTATTTTGTGTTTTTTACTTTGCATTTTTAAGTTGTAAACCAACCTTAAATCTACGGATGAAGGGCGGTATATACAATTAATAAAATAGTAACAATACTATTTGTTACTAGAGACAGGCATGCCATTGTTCAGGAAGGTCTACTGTATAAATAGGGGTATAAATAGTAAAGTAGGATAAGTAAAAGAGTAGCAGAAGTAAAGTGGTAGTAAAGCAATAGTAAACCAGTAGTGAAGTAACAGTTAAGTAATGGTAAAACAATAGTAAAGTGGTGGAATAGTAGTAAAATAGCAGTAAAGTAGTAGTAAAACAGTAGTAAAGTAGTAGTAGTAATACAGTAGTAAAATAGTAAAATGGTAGTAAGGCAGTAGTGAAACAGCAGTAAGTAACTTTAGTAGTGATAAAGCGGTAGTAAAATGGTCCAATAGTAAAGCGGTGGAATAGTAGTAAAATAGCTTTAAAGTCATAGTAAAGTAGTAGTAAAGCAGTAGTAAAGTATTAGTAAAAGGATAGCAAGGTAGTAGTAAAATGATAGTAAAGCGGTAGTAAAGTAGTAGTAAAGTAGTAGTAAAGCTGTAGTAAAGTAGTAGTAAAGTATTAGTAAAATGATAGCAAGGTAGTAGTAGTAAGGTAGTAGTAAAATGATAGTAAAGCTGTACTTTACTCAGGGGTGCATTTGCAACCGTTTTGCACCATTTTTGAGTGAATGGCCGAAAGTCAGATTTTAGATGAAATTGTGACCCCGGGGCTTAGGGATTTTTTTTTAAAAAAAAATCTGCCGGTTAAATTGTTAAGGGATGATTTCTATTCCTGAGATAAAAAGCCTTCTGTTTCGACCTCCAATCCTCTCAGGGGAGCATTTGCAACCGTTTGGCAACATTTTTGAGTCAATGGTCAAAAGTCAGATTTTTGATGAAATTGTGACCCCGGGGCTGAGGGATTTTTTTTAAAAAATCAAATAATAATTCTGCAGGTTAAGTTGTTGAGGGCTGATTTCTTTTCCTGTGATAAAAAGCCTTCAGTTTCGACCGCCAAACTTCTCAGGGGAGCATTTGCAACTGTGTGGCTGCATTTTTGAATGAATGGTCGAAAGTCAGATTTTTGATGAAATTGGGACCCCGGGGCTTAGGGATTTTTTTCCAAAAAAATCTTTTTCTGCCGCTTTAGTTGTCGAGGGCTGATTTCTTTTCCTGAGCTAAAAAGCCTTCTGTTTCGACCGAAAAACCTCTCAGGGGAGCATTTGCCACCGTTTGGCACCATTTTTGAGTGAATGGCCGAAAGTCAGATTTTTGATGAAATTGGGACCCCGGAGCTTAGGGGTTTTTTAAAAGAAAATTCTGCATGTTAAGTTGTTGAGGGGTGACTTCTTTTCCTGTGATAAAAAGCCTTCTATTTCGACCGCCAAACCTCTCAGGGGTGCATTTGCAACCGTTTTGCACCATTTTTGAGTGAATGGCCGAAAGTCAGATTTTTGATGAAATTGTGACCCCGGGGCTTAGGGATTTTTTTCAAAAAAATCTTTTTCTGCCGCTTAAGTTGTCGAGGGCTGATTTCTTTTCCTGAGATAAAAAGCCTTCTGTTTCGACCGCCGAACCTCACAGGGGAGCATTTGCAACCGTTTGGAAACATTTTTGAGTGAATGGCCGAAAGTCAGATTTTTGATGAAATTGTGACCCAAGGGTTTAGGGATTTTCTTTAAAAAAAAAAATCTGCCGGTTAAATTGTCAAGGGATGATTTCTATTTCTGAGATAAAAGGCCTCCTGTTTCGACCTCCAATCCTCTCAGGGGAGCATTTGCAACTGTTTGGCAACATTTTTGAGTCAATGGTCAAAAGTCAGATATTTGATGAAATTGTGACCCCGGGGCTGAGGGATTTTTCAAAAAAAATCAAATAATAATTCTGCAGGTTATGTTGTTGAGGGCTGATTTCTTTTCCTGTTGATAAAAAGCCTTCAGTTTCGACCGCCAAACTTATCAGATATTTGATGAAATTGGGACCCCGGGGCTTAGGGGTTTTTTTAAAAAAAATTCTGCATGTTAAGTTGTTGAGGGGTGATTTCTTTTCCTGTGATAAAAAGCCTTCTATTTTGACCGCCAAACCTCTCAGGGGTGCATTTGCAACCGTTTTGCACCATTTTGAGTGAATGGCCGAAAGTCAGATTTTTGATGAAATTGTGACCCCGGGGCTTAGGGATTTTTTTTAAAAAAATCTTTTTCTGCCGCTTAAGTTGTCGAGGGCTGATTTCTTTTCCTGAGATAAAAAGCCTTCTGTTTCGACCGCCAAACCTCTCAGGGGAGCATTTGCAACCGTTTGGCACCATTTTTGAGTGAATGGCCGAAAGTCAGATTTTTGATGAAATTGTGACCCCGGGGCTTAGGGATTTTTTCAAAAAAATCTTTTTCTGCCGTTTAAGTTGTCGAGGTCTGATTTCTTTTCCTGTGATAAAAAGCCTTCTGTTTCGACGGCCAAACCTCTCAGGGGAGCATTTGCAACCGTTTGGCAACATTTTTGAGTGAATGGCCGAAAGTCAGATTTCTGATGACATTGTGACCCCGGGGCTTAGGGATTTTTTCAAAACAAAATTCTGCAAGTTAAGTTGTCGAGGGCTGATTTCTTTTCCTGTGATAAAAAGCCTTCTGTTTCGACCGCCAAACCTCTCAGGGGAGCATTTGCATCCGTTTGGCACCATTTCTGAGTGGTAGTAAAATAGCTTTAAAGTAGTAGTAAAATTGTAGTAAAGTAATAGTAAAATGATAGTAAAACAGTAGTGAAGTAGTAGTAAAGCAGTAGCAAAATGGCACTAAGTAGTAGTAAAAGGGTAGTAAAGTAGTAGTAAAATGGTAGTAAAGTAGTAGTAAAGCGGCATTAAAGCAGTAGTAAAGTAGTAGTAAAACAATAGTAAAGTAGTAGTAAAGTAGTAGTAAAACAGTATTAAAGTAGTAGTAAGAATGACCTCAGAAGTGTTCGTTGTAGAAAAAGGCGCCATGTTGGTAGCCTCAATCAAGAGGTTTTTCCAATTGTTTCCAGATAAAGTAGTGGGGCGGGGGAAATGGCTTCTCAGTGTTTGTATGTTGATCCCTGTTTATACGATTATGTTAAAAAGTACACCAGAATTTAGTGGCGTTGGATATTTTGGGTCCCAAAATGTCCCCGCCAGCAGTTGCTGCATAAAATCCTTTAGTCAGAACTGAGCGATGGGCAACACACTGTCGTGAGTCAGGAGCTGTGTGAGGAGCCCGTAGTCAAAACTGAGGTGAGGACAAAAGCATACCCTCCAACATTTCTCCGATGCAAATAGGAGTGCCCTGTTCTGTAACAACAATTTTACTACAGTGGTACCTCAGGTTAAGTACTTAATTCGTTCCGGAGGTCCGTTCTTAAACTGAAACTGTTCTTAACCTGAAGCACCATTTTAGCTAATGGGGCCTCCTGCTGTCGCTGCGCCGCCGGAATATGATTTCTGTTCTCAGAAGCAAATTTCTTAACCTGAAGCACTATTTCTGGGTTAGCGGAGTCTGTAACCTGAAGCACCTGTAACCTGAAGCATCTGTAACCTGAAACATATGTAACCCGAGGTACCACGGTATTTATACCACATCCATTTGCCTGGGTTGCTCTAGCCACTCTGGGCGGCTTCCAAAACATATAAAAAGGTAAAAAAACAGTAAACATTAAAAAACTTCCCTATGTTGTTGTTGTTTAGTCGTTTAGTCGTGTCCGACTCTTCGTGACTCCATGGACCAGAGCACGCCAGGCACCTCTGTCCTCCACTACCTCCCGCAGTTTGGTCAAACTCATGCTGGTAACCTCGAAAACACTATCCAACCATCTTGTCTTCTGTCGCCCCTTTCTCCTTGTGCCCTCCATCTTTCCCAGCATCCGTGTCTTCTCCAGGGAGTCTTCTCTTCTCATGAGGTGGCCAAAGTACAGGAGCCTCAGCTTCACTGGAAGATCTGTCCTTCCAGTGAGCACTCAGGGCTGATTTCCTTAAGAATGGATGTGTTTGATCTTCTTGCAGTCCATGGGACCGTAATTCAAAAGCATCGATTCTTCGGCGATCAGCCTTCTTCATGGTCCAGCTCTCACTTCCATACATCACTACTGGGAAAACCATGGCTTTAACTATACGGACCTTTGTTGGCAAGGTGACGTCTCTATTTCTCAAGATGCTGTCTAGGCCTGTCATTGCCCTTCTCCCAAGAAGCAGGCGTCTTTTAATTTCGTGGCTGCTGTCACCATCTGCAGTGATCATGGAGCCCAAGAAAGTAAAATCTCTCACTGCCTCCATTTCTTCCCCTTCTATTTGCCAGGAGGTGATGGTACCAGTGGCCATGATCTTCGTTTTTTTGATGTTGAGCTTCAGACCATATTTTGTGCTCTCCTCTTTCACCCTCATTAAAAGGTTCTTTAATTCCTCCTCACTTTCTGCCATCAAGGTTGTGTCATCTGCATATCTGAGGTTGTTGATATTTCTTCTGGCAATCTTAATTCCAGCTTGGGATTCATCCAGCCCAGCCTTTCGCATGATGCATTCTGCATATAAATTAAATAAGCAGGGAGACAAAAGACAGCCTTGTCGTACTCCTTTTCCCATTTTGAACCAATCAGTTGTTCCATATCCAGTTCTAACTGTAGCTTCTTGTCCCACATAGAGATTTCTCAGGAGACAGATGAGGTGATCAGGCACTCCCATTTCTTTAAGAACTTGCCATAGTTTGCTGTGGTCGACACAGTCAAAGGCTTTTGCATAGTCAATGAAGCAGAAGTAGATGTCTTTCTGGAACTCTCTAGCTTTCTCCATAATCCAGCGCATGTTTGCAATTTGGTCTCTGGTTCCTCTGCCTCTTCTAAATCCAGCTTGCACTTCTGGGAGTTCTCGATCCACATACTGCTTGAGCCTTCCTTGTAGAATTTTAAGCATAACCTTGCTAGCGTGTGAAATGAGTGCAATTGTGCGGTAGTTGGAGCATTCTTTGGCACTGCCCTTCTTTGGGATTGGGATGTAGACTGATCTTCTCCAATCTTCTGAGTTTTCCAAATTTGCTGGCATATTGAGTGTAGCACCTTAACAGCATCATCTTTTAAAATTTTAAATAGTTCAGCTGGAATACCAACACTTCCACTGGCCTTGTTATTTGCAGTGCTTTCTAAGGCCCATTTGACTTCACTTTCCAGGATGTCTGGCTCAAGGTCAGCAACCACACTACCTGGGGTGTACGAGACATCCATATCTTTCTGGTATAATTCCTCTGTGTATTCTTGCCACCTCTTCTTGATGTCTTTTGTTTCTGTTAGGTCCTTACCACTTTTGTCCTTTAATATGGTAATCTTTGTACGAAATGTTCCTTTCATATCTCCAATTTTCTTGAACAGATCTCTGGTTCTTCCCATACTGTTGTTTTCCTCAATTGTTTGCATTGCTCGTTTAAGAAGGCCTTCTTGTCTCTCCTTGCTATTCTTTGGAAATCTGCATTCAATTTCTTGTATCTTTCACTATGTCCCTCGCATTTTGCTTGCCTTCTCTCCTCCGCTATTTGTAAGGCCTCATTGGACAGCCACTTTGCTTTCTTGCATTTCCTTTTCATTGGGATGGTTTTCGTTGTTGCTTCCTGTACAATGTTACGAGCCTCCATCCATAGTTCTTCAGGCACTCTGTCCACCAAATCTAAATCCTTAAACCTGTTTGTCACTTCCACTGTGTATTCATAAGGGATTTGACTTAGATTATATCTTACCGGCCCAGTGGTTTTTCCTACTTTCTTCAGTTTAAGCTTGAATTTTGCCATAAGAAGCTGATGATCTGAGCCACAGTCAGCTCCAGGTCTTGTTTTTGCTGACTGTATAGAGCTTCTCCATCTTTGGCTGCAGAGAATATAATCAATCTGTTTTCGATGCTGCCCATCTGGTGAAGGACAAGCCAAAGGAGAGGTTGAGGGAGGAGGCTTATTGGTTTGTTCTTGTTCTTGTTTTTATTGTGTATTTTGTGTTTTTTACCTTGCATGTGTAGAGTCGTCTCTTGTGTTGTTGGAAAAGCGTGTTTGTGATGACCAGCTTGTTCTCTTGACAGAACTCTATTAGCCTTTGCCCTGCTTCGTTTTGATCTCCAAGGCCAAACTTGCCAGTTGTTCCTTTTATCTCTTGCCTCCCTACTTTAGCATTCCAATCCCCTATAATGAGAAGAACATCCTTCTTTGGTGTCACTTCTATAAGGTGTTGTAAGTCTTCATAGAATTGGTCAATTTCAGTTTCTTCAGCACCAGTAGTTGGTGCATAAACTTGGATTACTGTGATGTTAAAAGGTCTGCCTTGGATTCGTATCAAGATCATTCTATCATTCGATTCTATGTATAACTCCATACCATCCAACATTTCTCCCATGAACATAGGGACGTCCTAAGGAAAAGCAGGATAACATCAGAAACCAGGACAGCTTCAATAAATCTGGGACTGTCCCGGGAAAATTAGGGACAACTGGAAGGTTTGCAAAAGTGGGGAAGTTAAGATCAAGGAACAAGAGAGAAGTCCTGAGTGAAGGACAAGCCAAAGGAGAGGTTGAGGGAGGAGGCTTATTGGTTTGTTCTTGTTCTTGTTTTTATTGTGTATTTTGTGTTTTTTACCTTGCATTTTTAAGTTGTAAACCAACGTTAAATCTACGGATGAAGGGCAGTATATACAATTAATAAAATAGTAACAATACTATTTGTTACTATAGACAGGCATGCCATTGTTCAGGAAGGTCTACTGTATAAATAGGGGTATAAATAGTAAAGTAGGATAAGTAATAGAGTAGCAAAAGTAAAGTGGTAGTAAAGCAATAGTAAACCAGTAGTGAAGTAACAGTTAAGTAATGGTAAAACAATAGTAAAGTGGTGGAATAGTAGTAAAATAGCAGTAAAGTAGTAGTAAAACAGTAGTAAAGTAGTAGTAGTAATACAGTAGTAAAATAGTAGTAAAATGGTAGTAAGGCAGTAGTGAAACAGCAGTAAGTAACTTTAATAGTAGTTCTAGTAAAGCGGTAGTAAAATGGTCCAATAGTAAAGCGGTAGAAAAGTAGTAAAATAGCTTTAAAGTCGTAGTAAAGTAGTAGTAAAGCAGTAGTAAAGTATTAGTAAAATAATAGCAAGGTAGTAGTAAAATGATAGTAAAGTGGTAGTAAACTAGTAGTAAACTAGTAGTAAACTAGTAGTAAAGCTGTAGTAAAGTAGTAGTAACACTGTAGTAAAGTAGTAGTAAACTAGTAGTAAAGTAGTAGTAAAGCTGTAGTAAAGTAGTAGTAAACTAGTGATCATTCTATCATTCGATTCTATGTATAACTCCATACCATCCAACATTTCTCCCATGAACATAGGGACGTCCTAAGGAAAAGCAGGATAACATCAGAAACCAGGACAGCTTCAATAAATCTGGGACTGTCCCGGGAAAATTAGGGACAACTGGAAGGTTTGCAAAAGTGGGGAAGTTAAGATCAAGGAACAAGAGAGAAGTCATGAGTGAAGGACAAGCCAAAGGAGAGGTTGAGGGAGGAGGCTTATGGGTTTGTTCTTGTTCTTGTTTTTATTGTGTATTTTGTGTTTTTTACTTTGCATTTTTAAGTTGTAAACCAACCTTAAATCTACGGATGAAGGGCGGTATATACAATTAATAAAATAGTAACAATACTATTTGTTACTAGAGACAGGCATGCCATTGTTCAGGAAGGTCTACTGTATAAATAGGGGTATAAATAGTAAAGTAGGATAAGTAATAGAGTAGCAGAAGTAAAGTGGTAGTAAAGCAATAGTAAACCAGTAGTGAAGTAACAGTTAAGTAATGGTAAAACAATAGTAAAGTGGTGGAATAGTAGTAAAATAGCAGTAAAGTAGTAGTAAAACAGTAGTAAAGTAGTAGTAGTAATACAGTAGTAAAATAGTAAAATGGTAGTAAGGCAGTAGTGAAACAGCAGTAAGTAACTTTAGTAGTGATAAAGCGGTAGAAAAATGGTCCAATAGTAAAGCGGTGGAATAGTAGTAAAATAGCTTTAACGTCGTAGTAAAGTAGCAGTAAAGTAGTAGTAAAGTAGTAGTAAAGCAGTTGTAAAGTATTAGTAAAATGATAGCAAGGTAGTAGTAAAATGATAGTAAAGCTGTAGTAAAGTAGTAGTAAAGCAATAGTAAACCAGTAGTGAAGTAACAGTTAAGTAATGGTAAAACAATAGTAAAGTGGTGGAATAGTAGTAAAATAGCAGTAAAGTAGTAGTAAAACAGTAGTAAAGTAGTAGTAGTAATACAGTAGTAAAATAGTAAAATGGTAGTAAGGCAGTAGTGAAACAGCAGTAAGTAACTTTAGTAGTGGTAAAGCGGTAGTAAAATGGTCCAATAGTAAAGCGGTGGAATAGTAGTAAAATAGCTTTAACGTCGTAGTAAAGTAGCAGTAAAGTAGTAGTAAAGTAGTAGTAAAGCAGTAGTAATGTATTAGTAAAATGATAGCAAGGTAGTAGTAGTAAGATAGTAGTAAAATGATAGTAAAGCTGTACTTTACTCAGGGGTGCATTTGCAACCGTTTTGCACCATTTTTGAGTGAATGGCCGAAAGTCAGATTTTAGATGAAATTGTGACCCCGGGGCTTAGGGATTTTTTTCAAAAAAATCTTTTTCTGCCGCTTAAGTTGTCGAGGGCTGATTTCTTTTCCTGAGATAAAAAGCCTTCTGTTTCGACCGCCAAACCTCTCAGGGGAGCATTTGCAACCATTTGGCAACATTTTTGAGTCAATGGTCAAAAGTCAGATTTTTGATGAAATTGTGACCCCGGGGCTGAGGGATTTTTTTAAAAAAAATCAAATAATAATTCTGCAGGTTAAGTTGTTGACGGCTGATTTCTTTTCCTGTGATAAAAAGCCTTCTGTTTCGACCGCCAAACCTCTCAGGGGAGCATTTGCAACCGTTTGGCACCATTTTTGAGTGAATGGCCGAAAATCAGATTTTTGATGAAATTGTGACCCCAGGGTTTAGGGATTTTTTTAAAAAAAAAAATCTGCCGGTTAAATTGTCAAGGGATGATTTCTATTCCTGAGATAAAAAGCCTTCTGTTTTGACCTCCAATCCTCTCAGGGGAGCATTTGCAACCGTTTGGCAACATTTTTGAGTCAATGGTCAAAAGTCAGATTTTTGATGAAATTGTGACCCCGGGGCTGAGGGATTTTTTTTAAAAAATCAAATAATAATTCTGCAGGTTAAGTTGTTGAGGGCTGATTTCTTTTCCTGTGATAAAAAGCCTTCAGTTTCGACCGCCAAACTTCTCAGGGGAGCATTTGCAACTGTATGGCTGCATTTTTGAATGAATGGTCGAAAGTCAGATTTTTGATGAAATTGGGACCCCGGGGCTTAGGGATTTTTTTCCAAAAAAATCTTTTTCTGCCGCTTAAGTTGTCGAGGGCTGATTTCTTTTCCTGAGCTAAAAAGCCTTCTGTTTCGACCGAAAAACCTCTCAGGGGAGCATTTGCCACCGTTTGGCACCATTTTTGAGTGAATGGCCGAAAGTCAGATTTTTGATGAAATTGTGACCCTGGGGCTTAGGGATTTTTTCAAAAAAACCTTTTTTGCCGTTTAAGTTGTCGAGGGCTGATTTCTATTCCTATGATAAAAAGCCTTCTGTTTCGACCGCCAAACCTCTCAGGGGAGCATTTGCAACCGTTTGGAAAGATTTTTGAGTGAATGGCCGAAAGTCAGATTTTTGATGAAATTGTGACCCCAGGGTTTAGGGATTTTTTTTCAAAAAAATCTTTTTTGCCGTTTAAGTTGTCGAGGGCTGATTTCTATTCCTGTGATAAAAAGCCTTCTGTTTCGACCGCCAAACCTCTCAGGGGAGCATTTGCAACCGTTTGGAAACATTTTTGAGTGAATGGCCGAAAGTCAGATTTTTGATGAAATTGTGACCCAAGGGTTTAGGGATTTTTTTAAAAAAAAAAAATCTGCCGGTTAAATTGTCAAGGGATGATTTCTATTTCTGAGATAAAAGGCCTCCTGTTTCGACCTCCAATCCTCTCAGGGGAGCATTTGCAACTGTTTGGCAACATTTTTGAGTCAATGGTCAAAAGTCAGATATTTGATGAAATTGTGACCCCGGGGCTGAGGGATTTTTCAAAAAAAATCAAATAATAATTCTGCAGGTTATGTTGTTGAGGGCTGATTTCTTTTCCTGTTGATAAAAAGCCTTCAGTTTCGACCGCCAAACTTCTCAGGGGAGCATTTGCAACTGTATGGCTGCATTTTTGAATGAATGGTCGAAAGTCAGATTTTTGATGAAATTGGGACCCCGGGGCTTAGGGGTTTTTTTTAAAAAAAATTCTGCATGTTAAGTTGTTGAGGGGTGATTTCTTTTCCTGTGATAAAAAGCCTTCTATTTTGACCGCCAAACCTCTCAGGGGTGCATTTGCAACCGTTTTGCACCATTTTGAGTGAATGGCCGAAAGTCAGATTTTTGATGAAATTGTGACCCCGGGGATTAGGGATTTTTTTCAAAAAAATCTTTTTCTGCCGCTTAAGTTGTCGAGGGCTGATTTCTTTTCCTGAGATAAAAAGCCTTCTGTTTCGACCGCCAAACCTCTCAGGGGAGCATTTGCAACCGTTTGGCACCATTTTTGAGTGAATGGCCGAAAGTCAGATTTTTGATGAAATTGTGACCCCGGGGCTTAGGGATTTTTTCAAAAAAATCTTTTTCTGCCGTTTAAGTTGTCGAGGTCTGATTTCTTTTCCTGTGATAAAAAGCCTTCTGTTTCGACGGCCAAACCTCTCAGGGGAGCATTTGCAACCGTTTGGCAACATTTTTGAGTGAATGGCCGAAAGTCAGATTTCTGATGACATTGTGACCCCGGGGCTTAGGGATTTTTTCAAAACAAAATTCTGCAAGTTAAGTTGTCGAGGGCTGATTTCTTTTCCTGTGATAAAAAGCCTTCTGTTTCGACCGCCAAACCTCTCAGGGGAGCATTTGCATCCGTTTGGCACCATTTCTGAGTGGTAGTAAAATAGCTTTAAAGTAGTAGTAAAATTGTAGTAAAGTAATAGTAAAATGATAGTAAAACAGTAGTGAAGTAGTAGTAAAGCAGTAGCAAAATGGCACTAAGTAGTAGTAAAAGGGTAGTAAAGTAGTAGTAAAATAGTAGTAAAGTAGTAGTAAAGCGGCATTAAAGCAGTAGTAAAGTAGTAGTAAAACAATAGTAAAGTAGTAGTAAAGTAGTAGTAAAACAGTATTAAAGTAGTAGTAAGAATGACCTCAGAAGTGTTCGTTGTAGAAAAAGCCGCCATGTTGGTAGCCTCAATCAAGAGGTTTTTCCAATTGTTTCCAGATAAAGTAGTGGGGCGGGGGAAATGGCTTCTCAGTGTTTGTATGTTGATCCCTGTTTATACGACTATGTTAAAAAGTACACCAGAATTTAGTGGCGTTGGATATTTTGGGTCCCAAAATGTCCCCGCCAGCAGTTGCTGCATAAAATCCTTTAGTCAGAACTGAGCGATGGGCAACACACTGTCGTGAGTCAGGAGCTGTGTGAGGAGCCCGTAGTCAAAACTGAGGTGAGGTCAAAAGCATACCCTCCAACATTTCTCCGATGCAAATAGGAGTGCCCTGTTCTGTAACAACAATTTTACTACAGTGGTACCTCAGGTTAAGTACTTAATTCGTTCCGGAGGTCCGTTCTTAAACTGAAACTGTTCTTAACCTGAAGCACCATTTTAGCTAATGGGGCCTCCTGCTGTCGCTGCGCCGCCGGAATATGATTTCTGTTCTCAGAAGCAAATTTCTTAACCTGAAGCACTATTTCTGGGTTAGCGGAGTCTGTAACCTGAAGCACCTGTAACCTGAAGCATCTGTAACCTGAAACATATGTAACCCGAGGTACCACGGTATTTATACCACATCCATTTGCCTGGGTTGCTCTAGCCACTCTGGGCGGCTTCCAAAACATATAAAAAGGTAAAAAAACAGTAAACATTAAAAAACTTCCCTATGTTGTTGTTGTTTAGTCGTTTAGTCGTGTCCGACTCTTCGTGACTCCATGGACCAGAGCACGCCAGGCACCTCTGTCCTCCACTACCTCCCGCAGTTTGGTCAAACTCATGCTGGTAACCTCGAAAACACTATCCAACCATCTTGTCTTCTGTCGCCCCTTTCTCCTTGTGCCCTCCATCTTTCCCAGCATCCGTGTCTTCTCCAGGGAGTCTTCTCTTCTCATGAGGTGGCCAAAGTACAGGAGCCTCAGCTTCACTGGAAGATCTGTCCTTCCAGTGAGCACTCAGGGCTGATTTCCTTAAGAATGGATGTGTTTGATCTTCTTGCAGTCCATGGGACCGTAATTCAAAAGCATCGATTCTTCGGCGATCAGCCTTCTTCATGGTCCAGCTCTCACTTCCATACATCACTACTGGGAAAACCATGGCTTTAACTATACGGACCTTTGTTGGCAAGGTGACGTCTCTACTTCTCAAGATGCTGTCTAGGCCTGTCATTGCCCTTCTCCCAAGAAGCAGGCGTCTTTTAATTTCGTGGCTGCTGTCACCATCTGCAGTGATCATGGAGCCCAAGAAAGTAAAATCTCTCACTGCCTCCATTTCTTCCCCTTCTATTTGCCAGGAGGTGATGGGACCAGTGGCCATGATCTTCGTTTTTTTGATGTTGAGCTTCAGACCATATTTTGTGCTCTCCTCTTTCACCCTCATTAAAAGGTTCTTTAATTCCTCCTCACTTTCTGCCATCAAGGTTGTGTCATCTGCATATCTGAGGTTGTTGATATTTCTTCTGGCAATCTTAATTCCAGCTTGGGATTCATCCAGCCCAGCCTTTCGCATGATGCATTCTGCATATAAATTAAATAAGCAGGGAGACAAAAGACAGCCTTGTCGTACTCCTTTTCCCATTTTGAACCAATCAGTTGTTCCATATCCAGTTCTAACTGTAGCTTCTTGTCCCACATAGAGATTTCTCAGGAGACAGATGAGGTGATCAGGCACTCCCATTTCTTTAAGAACTTGCCATAGTTTGCTGTGGTCGACACAGTCAAAGGCTTTTGCATAGTCAATGAAGCAGAAGTAGATGTCTTTCTGGAACTCTCTAGCTTTCTCCATAATCCAGCGCATGTTTGCAATTTGGTCTCTGGTTCCTCTGCCTCTTCTAAATCCAGCTTGCACTTCTGGGAGTTCTCGATCCACATACTGCTTGAGCCTTCCTTGTAGAATTTTAAGCATAACCTTGCTAGCGTGTGAAATGAGTGCAATTGTGCGGTAGTTGGAGCATTCTTTGGCACTGCCCTTCTTTGGGATTGGGATGTAGACTGATCTTCTCCAATCTTCTGAGTTTTCCAAATTTGCTGGCATATTGAGTGTAGCACCTTAACAGCATCATCTTTTAAAATTTTAAATAGTTCAGCTGGAATACCAACACTTCCACTGGCCTTGTTATTTGCAGTGCTTTCTAAGGCCCATTTGACTTCACTTTCCAGGATGTCTGGCTCAAGGTCAGCAACCACACTACCTGGGGTGTACGAGACATCCATATCTTTCTGGTATAATTCCTCTGTGTATTCTTGCCACCTCTTCTTGATGTCTTTTGTTTCTGTTAGGTCCTTACCACTTTTGTCCTTTAATATGGTAATCTTTGTACGAAATGTTCCTTTCATATCTCCAATTTTCTTGAACAGATCTCTGGTTCTTCCCATACTGTTGTTTTCCTCAATTGTTTGCATTGCTCGTTTAAGAAGGCCTTCTTGTCTCTCCTTGCTATTCTTTGGAAATCTGCATTCAATTTCTTGTATCTTTCACTATGTCCCTCGCATTTTGCTTGCCTTCTCTCCTCCGCTATTTGTAAGGCCTCATTGGACAGCCACTTTGCTTTCTTGCATTTCCTTTTCATTGGGATGGTTTTCGTTGTTGCTTCCTGTACAATGTTACGAGCCTCCATCCATAGTTCTTCAGGCACTCTGTCCACCAAATCTAAATCCTTAAACCTGTTTGTCACTTCCACTGTGTATTCATAAGGGATTTGACTTAGATTATATCTTACCGGCCCAGTGGTTTTTCCTACTTTCTTCAGTTTAAGCTTGAATTTTGCCATAAGAAGCTGATGATCTGAGCCACAGTCAGCTCCAGGTCTTGTTTTTGCTGACTGTATAGAGCTTCTCCATCTTTGGCTGCAGAGAATATAATCAATCTGTTTTCGATGCTGCCCATCTGGTGAAGGACAAGCCAAAGGAGAGGTTGAGGGAGGAGGCTTATTGGTTTGTTCTTGTTCTTGTTTTTATTGTGTATTTTGTGTTTTTTACCTTGCATGTGTAGAGTCGTCTCTTGTGTTGTTGGAAAAGCGTGTTTGTGATGACCAGCTTGTTCTCTTGACAGAACTCTATTAGCCTTTGCCCTGCTTCGTTTTGATCTCCAAGGCCAAACTTGCCAGTTGTTCCTTTTATCTCTTGCCTCCCTACTTTAGCATTCCAATCCCCTATAATGAGAAGAACATCCTTCTTTGGTGTCACTTCTATAAGGTGTTGTAAGTCTTCATAGAATTGGTCAATTTCAGTTTCTTCAGCACCAGTAGTTGGTGCATAAACTTGGATTACTGTGATGTTAAAAGGTCTGCCTTGGATTCGTATCAAGATCATTCTATCATTCGATTCTATGTATAACTCCATACCATCCAACATTTCTCCCATGAACATAGGGACGTCCTAAGGAAAAGCAGGATAACATCAGAAACCAGGACAGCTTCAATAAATCTGGGACTGTCCCGGGAAAATTAGGGACAACTGGAAGGTTTGCAAAAGTGGGGAAGTTAAGATCAAGGAACAAGAGAGAAGTCCTGAGTGAAGGACAAGCCAAAGGAGAGGTTGAGGGAGGAGGCTTATTGGTTTGTTCTTGTTCTTGTTTTTATTGTGTATTTTGTGTTTTTTACCTTGCATTTTTAAGTTGTAAACCAACGTTAAATCTACGGATGAAGGGCAGTATATACAATTAATAAAATAGTAACAATACTATTTGTTACTATAGACAGGCATGCCATTGTTCAGGAAGGTCTACTGTATAAATAGGGGTATAAATAGTAAAGTAGGATAAGTAATAGAGTAGCAAAAGTAAAGTGGTAGTAAAGCAATAGTAAACCAGTAGTGAAGTAACAGTTAAGTAATGGTAAAACAATAGTAAAGTGGTGGAATAGTAGTAAAATAGCAGTAAAGTAGTAGTAAAACAGTAGTAAAGTAGTAGTAGTAATACAGTAGTAAAATAGTAGTAAAATGGTAGTAAGGCAGTAGTGAAACAGCAGTAAGTAACTTTAATAGTAGTTCTAGTAAAGCGGTAGTAAAATGGTCCAATAGTAAAGCGGTAGAAAAGTAGTAAAATAGCTTTAAAGTCGTAGTAAAGTAGTAGTAAAGCAGTAGTAAAGTATTAGTAAAATAATAGCAAGGTAGTAGTAAAATGATAGTAAAGTGGTAGTAAACTAGTAGTAAACTAGTAGTAAACTAGTAGTAAAGCTGTAGTAAAGTAGTAGTAACACTGTAGTAAAGTAGTAGTAAACTAGTAGTAAAGTAGTAGTAAAGCTGTAGTAAAGTAGTAGTAAACTAGTGATCATTCTATCATTCGATTCTATGTATAACTCCATACCATCCAACATTTCTCCCATGAACATAGGGACGTCCTAAGGAAAAGCAGGATAACATCAGAAACCAGGACAGCTTCAATAAATCTGGGACTGTCCCGGGAAAATTAGGGACAACTGGAAGGTTTGCAAAAGTGGGGAAGTTAAGATCAAGGAACAAGAGAGAAGTCATGAGTGAAGGACAAGCCAAAGGAGAGGTTGAGGGAGGAGGCTTATGGGTTTGTTCTTG
The DNA here is from genome assembly GCF_964106915.1 of Podarcis gaigeae. NCBI lineage: Eukaryota > Metazoa > Chordata > Lepidosauria > Squamata > Lacertidae > Podarcis > Podarcis gaigeae. The sequence goes on from NW_028153410.1 coordinate 68,416, forward strand.
TTCTTGTTTTTATTGTGTATTTTGTGTTTTTTACTTTGCATTTTTAAGTTGTAAACCAACCTTAAATCTACGGATGAAGGGCGGTATATACAATTAATAAAATAGTAACAATACTATTTGTTACTAGAGACAGGCATGCCATTGTTCAGGAAGGTCTACTGTATAAATAGGGGTATAAATAGTAAAGTAGGATAAGTAATAGAGTAGCAGAAGTAAAGTGGTAGTAAAGCAATAGTAAACCAGTAGTGAAGTAACAGTTAAGTAATGGTAAAACAATAGTAAAGTGGTGGAATAGTAGTAAAATAGCAGTAAAGTAGTAGTAAAACAGTAGTAAAGTAGTAGTAGTAATACAGTAGTAAAATAGTAAAATGGTAGTAAGGCAGTAGTGAAACAGCAGTAAGTAACTTTAGTAGTGATAAAGCGGTAGAAAAATGGTCCAATAGTAAAGCGGTGGAATAGTAGTAAAATAGCTTTAACGTCGTAGTAAAGTAGCAGTAAAGTAGTAGTAAAGTAGTAGTAAAGCAGTTGTAAAGTATTAGTAAAATGATAGCAAGGTAGTAGTAAAATGATAGTAAAGCTGTAGTAAAGTAGTAGTAAAGCAATAGTAAACCAGTAGTGAAGTAACAGTTAAGTAATGGTAAAACAATAGTAAAGTGGTGGAATAGTAGTAAAATAGCAGTAAAGTAGTAGTAAAACAGTAGTAAAGTAGTAGTAGTAATACAGTAGTAAAATAGTAAAATGGTAGTAAGGCAGTAGTGAAACAGCAGTAAGTAACTTTAGTAGTGGTAAAGCGGTAGTAAAATGGTCCAATAGTAAAGCGGTGGAATAGTAGTAAAATAGCTTTAACGTCGTAGTAAAGTAGCAGTAAAGTAGTAGTAAAGTAGTAGTAAAGCAGTAGTAATGTATTAGTAAAATGATAGCAAGGTAGTAGTAGTAAGATAGTAGTAAAATGATAGTAAAGCTGTACTTTACTCAGGGGTGCATTTGCAACCGTTTTGCACCATTTTTGAGTGAATGGCCGAAAGTCAGATTTTAGATGAAATTGTGACCCCGGGGCTTAGGGATTTTTTTCAAAAAAATCTTTTTCTGCCGCTTAAGTTGTCGAGGGCTGATTTCTTTTCCTGAGATAAAAAGCCTTCTGTTTCGACCGCCAAACCTCTCAGGGGAGCATTTGCAACCATTTGGCAACATTTTTGAGTCAATGGTCAAAAGTCAGATTTTTGATGAAATTGTGACCCCGGGGCTGAGGGATTTTTTTAAAAAAAATCAAATAATAATTCTGCAGGTTAAGTTGTTGAGGGCTGATTTCTTTTCCTGTGATAAAAAGCCTTCTGTTTCGACCGCCAAACCTCTCAGGGGAGCATTTGCAACCGTTTGGCACCATTTTTGAGTGAATGGCCGAAAATCAGATTTTTGATGAAATTGTGACCCCAGGGTTTAGGGATTTTTTTTAAAAAAAAAATCTGCCGGTTAAATTGTCAAGGGATGATTTCTATTCCTGAGATAAAAAGCCTTCTGTTTTGACCTCCAATCCTCTCAGGGGAGCATTTGCAACCGTTTGGCAACATTTTTGAGTCAATGGTCAAAAGTCAGATTTTTGATGAAATTGTGACCCCGGGGCTGAGGGATTTTTTTTAAAAAATCAAATAATAATTCTGCAGGTTAAGTTGTTGAGGGCTGATTTCTTTTCCTGTGATAAAAAGCCTTCAGTTTCGACCGCCAAACTTCTCAGGGGAGCATTTGCAACTGTATGGCTGCATTTTTGAATGAATGGTCGAAAGTCAGATTTTTGATGAAATTGGGACCCCGGGGCTTAGGGATTTTTTTCCAAAAAAATCTTTTTCTGCCGCTTAAGTTGTCGAGGGCTGATTTCTTTTCCTGAGCTAAAAAGCCTTCTGTTTCGACCGAAAAACCTCTCAGGGGAGCATTTGCCACCGTTTGGCACCATTTTTGAGTGAATGGCCGAAAGTCAGATTTTTGATGAAATTGTGACCCTGGGGCTTAGGGATTTTTTCAAAAAAACCTTTTTTGCCGTTTAAGTTGTCGAGGGCTGATTTCTATTCCTATGATAAAAAGCCTTCTGTTTCGACCGCCAAACCTCTCAGGGGAGCATTTGCAACCGTTTGGAAAGATTTTTGAGTGAATGGCCGAAAGTCAGATTTTTGATGAAATTGTGACCCCAGGGTTTAGGGATTTTTTTTCAAAAAAATCTTTTTTGCCGTTTAAGTTGTCGAGGGCTGATTTCTATTCCTGTGATAAAAAGCCTTCTGTTTCGACCGCCAAACCTCTCAGGGGAGCATTTGCAACCGTTTGGAAACATTTTTGAGTGAATGGCCGAAAGTCAGATTTTTGATGAAATTGTGACCCAAGGGTTTAGGGATTTTTTTAAAAAAAAAAAATCTGCCGTTAAATTGTCAAGGGATGATTCTATTTCTGAGATAAAAGGCCTCCTGTTTCGACCTCCAATCCTCTCAGGGGAGCATTTGCAACTGTTTGGCAACATTTTTGAGTCAATGGTCAAAAGTCAGATATTTGATGAAATTGTGACCCCGGGGCTGAGGGATTTTTTCAAAAAAAATCAAATAATAATTCTGCAGGTTATGTTGTTGAGGGCTGATTTCTTTTCCTGTTGATAAAAAGCCTTCAGTTTCGACCGCCAAACTTCTCAGGGGAGCATTTGCAACTGTATGGCTGCATTTTTGAATGAATGTGTCGAAAGTCAGATTTTTGATGAAATTGGGACCCCGGGGCTTAGGGGTTTTTTTTAAAAAAAATTCTGCATGTTAAGTTGTTGAGGGGTGATTTCTTTTCTGTGTTATAAAAAGCCTTCTATTTTGACCGCCAAACCTCTCAGGGGTGCATTTGCAACCGTTTTGCACCATTTTGAGTGAATGGCCGAAAGTCAGATTTTTGATGAAATTGTGACCCCGGGGATTAGGGATTTTTTTCAAAAAAATCTTTTTCTGCCGCTTAAGTTGTCGAGGGCTGATTTCTTTTCCTGAGATAAAAAGCCTTCTGTTTCGACCGCCAAACCTCTCAGGGGAGCATTTGCAACCGTTTGCACCATTTTTTGAGTGAATGGCCGAAAGTCAGATTTTGATGAAATTGTGACCCCGGGGCTTAGGATTTTTTCAAAAAAAATCTTTTTCTGCCGTTTAAGTTGTCGAGGTCTGATTTCTTTTCCTGTGATAAAAAGCCTTCTGTTTCGACGGCCAAACCTCTCAGGGGAGCATTTGCAACCGTTTGGCAACATTTTTGAGTGAATGGCCGAAAGTCAGATTTCTGATGACATTGTGACCCCGGGGCTTAGGGATTTTTTCAAAACAAAATTCTGCAAGTTAAGTTGTCGAGGGCTGATTTCTTTTCCTGTGATAAAAAGCCTTCTGTTTCGACCGCCAAACCTCTCAGGGGAGCATTTGCATCCGTTTGGCACCATTTTCTGAGTGGTAGTAAAATAGCTTTAAAGTAGTAGTAAAATTGTAGTAAAGTAATAGTAAAATGATAGTAAAACAGTAGTGAAGTAGTAGTAAAGCAGTAGCAAAATGGCACTAAGTAGTAGTAAAAGGGTAGTAAAGTAGTAGTAAAATAGTAGTAAAGTAGTAGTAAAGCGGCATTAAAGCAGTAGTAAAGTAGTAGTAAAACAATAGTAAAGTAGTAGTAAAGTAGTAGTAAAACAGTATTAAAGTAGTAGTAAGAATGACCTCAGAAGTGTTCGTTGTAGAAAAAGCCGCCATGTTGGTAGCCTCAATCAAGAGGTTTTTCCAATTGTTTCCAGATAAAGTAGTGGGGCGGGGAAATGGCTTCTCAGTGTTTGTATGTTGATCCCTGTTTATACGACTATGTTAAAAGTACACCAGAATTTAGTGGCGTTGGATATTTTGGGTCCCAAAATGTCCCCGCCAGCAGTTGCTGCATAAAATCCTTTTAGTCAGAACTGAGCGATGGGCACACACTGTCGTGAGTCAGGAGCTGTGTGAGGAGCCCGTAGTCAAAACTGAGGTGAGGTCAAAAGCATACCCTCCATACATTTCTCCGATGCAAATAGGAGTGCCTGTTCTGTAACAACAATTTTACTACAGTGGTACCTCAGGTTAAGTACTTAATTCGTTCCGGAGGTCCGTTCTTAAACTGAAACTGTTCTTAACCTGAAGCACCATTTTAGCTAATGGGGCCTCCTGCTGTCGCTGCGCCGCCGGAATATGATTTCTGTTCTCAGAAGCAAATTTCTTAACCTGAAGCACTATTTCTGGGTTAGCGGAGTCCTGTAACCTGAAGCACCTGTAACCTGAAGCATCTGTAACCTGAAACAATATGTAACCCGAGGTACCACGGTATTTATACCACATCCATTTGCCTGGGTTGCTCTAGCCACTCTGGGCGGCTTCCAAAACATATAAAAAGGTAAAAAAACAGTAAACATTAAAAAACTTCCCTATGTTGTTGTTGTTTAGTCGTTTAGTCGTGTCCGACTCTTCGTGACTCCATGGACCAGAGCACGCCAGGCACCTCTGTCCTCCACTACCTCCCGCAGTTTGGTCAAACTCATGCTGGTAACCTCGAAAACACTATCCAACCATCTTGTCTTCTGTCGCCCCTTTCTCCTTGTGCCCTCCATCTTTCCCAGCATCCGTGTCTTCTCCAGGGAGTCTTCTCTTCTCATGAGGTGGCCAAAGTACAGGAGCCTCAGCTTCACTGGAAGATCTGTCCTTCCAGTGAGCACTCAGGGCTGATTTCCTTAAGAATGGATGTGTTTGATCTTCTTGCAGTCCATGGGACCGTAATTCAAAAGCATCGATTCTTCGGCGATCAGCCTTCTTCATGGTCCAGCTCTCACTTCCATACATCACTACTGGGAAAACCATGGCTTTAACTATACGGACCTTTGTTGGCAAGGTGACGTCTCTACTTCTCAAGATGCTGTCTAGGCCTGTCATTGCCCTTCTCCCAAGAAGCAGGCGTCTTTTAATTTCGTGGCTGCTGTCACCATCTGCAGTGATCATGGAGCCCAAGAAAGTAAAATCTCTCACTG